>NW_020621381.1:6847302-7119728 GCF_003573695.1 Papaver somniferum | reverse complement strand
TGTTACCTTTAGACGAATCAACAGCATTATGAATAACTTCCTTCTTATAACCAGCCACATATAATTTGTGTAAGAAACGCAAGGTACAATGCACCTTAGGTTCAGCTAGACAGAAAATATCTGGCTTAAAATCAAGAATTAACTCTCTTAACTTATTTTTGGCTGCATCCCGTGCAATGCCATTAATGTTCCAATAGAGAACACGCATTAAAAACCAGATTTAGAGACCTTACCAACTATAGAAGCAACTCCAGAGTTCACTCCTGGTGAACCTCCTTGTTCAACACCAACACGGACATTAGAGTCCTGAAGAGAAGCGGATTCAGAAATTGGTTCCAAAGAAGTATTCCTACCAGCTGTAGTATTCACAATCTTATGCATGGATAGCATGCGTATTCTCTTTACTTCTTGTTCAGCCCTAAACTTTGCATCAGCTGTGCTTTCCTCCACATCTTGCATAGAATTAAGAGCACTATATTTATTGTTATTCAATATAAACTCCCCAGCCGTGAGCTGATCACAAAGAGGAGTTGGAGTTGAAGTCACAATCCTAACAGGTTTAGGAATCCTAGTTCCAACCAAACTTGTCATATTTGAAGGATTAGTTTCACCCACTTTTCCATTCAATAATATGGCTGATTTTGAAGCCTATGCTTGTTTAGTTCTCGCCAATTCAACATAGACAGATTCAAAATCAGCTTTGGCTTGTGACATAACAGCCTCCAACTGCTTAGCTTTCACCAGCTTAGCAGCAAACTCCTCATCAACCACGTCCCCAACAAAAGTCTCTTCATCATCATGAATAACCTCCAAGCTGTTTGTATCCTTCTTTTTTCCTTTTTTCTTACGCCTAGCAACTTGCCATTCACCACCAACCTTGTTATTCCTCACAGGTTGCGCTTCACCAGTTTCGTGAGATTGATTGGTAACCAAAGGGTGACGCTCAGAAGTTTCCTTGGAATGTTTTCTACACTCCTTATCATTATGACCAATTAACTTGCACTTGGAACAATATTTTGGAATTTTTTGGATCGCAACAGCTTGCCAAAAATCCAAACCCCCCACCGTGATATGTATAGCATCAGTAGCCGCTTCAGAAAAATCAATATCCACCAAAACTGAAGCAAAGTGTCCATATTCATGTTCAAGAGTTCTTCTATCAACCACAATAGGAGTTCCTAACGATTTTGCAAGAGACAATAACGTTTTTTCTGTCCAAAACTCCAATGGTAACCCTGGAAAAGTAACCCACACCGAAGCATGAGATGTGCGTTGCTTCTCAGCATCAAAACCAGGAAACCACTCAATTAGGTTTAACTTTTGGTTTCTAAAAAACCAAGCTTCAGCATTCAAAATCGTATCTTTGGCTGATTGCGTGCGTAACTTGATGGTAAAGAAACCTCTACTCATAGGAATTAATTGAACAGCATCTTGGCTTAACTTCCATTGATTTAACAAATCGTTTTTCACCTCTTGAAAGGTGATCCCTTTAAGATCTAAACGACCTATGAGACTGAATTTCCAAATATCACAACCTTCTAAATAAAACTCCTCAGGCAAAACAACAGCAGGCTTTCCTTCTTTTGACGTTGGTGTTGGCAAGGTTTTGAGATCAATAGAAGTTGTTGGAAGTTGTTGTTTTCCTTTCAACTGATCAGCATAAGAGCGAGTCCTATTAGTAGATGATTGAGGCGGATCCCCCATCTCAAATCACCTAAAGATGATTGAGAGGAAGAATGAAAAAAGTTGAAAGTTTGTAAAACCCTAAGGAAAAAATCGCCTCAGAGCATAGGAGAGAGAAAAAAAGTGAAAAAGTGTTCAACCTATATCCTCACCATTGAATTTAGCCTGATAATAAGAAACCACATGAGAACTAAGATGAACCGGATCGTTAATAGTACTCCCATCTTCAGCAACCAACTCCGAGATTGTATTAGCACTTCTACGAATTTTAATAGAGTTGTGAAAGAAAGAAGTGTTACTAGAACCCTCCAACAACCACTTATTTCTAGATTTTTGCTTTAACATTATATTCTGCTGCCTTTGAATATCTTGAACCTCAACAAGAGCATCCTTCATATTATTAAGTTTAGAAATTTCTACTAGCTACCTCAAACTTACGAGTTGCTTGTTTTAATCTAGCATTGACATTTCCAAAAACAGATTGATTCCATAACTTGATAGCCTCCTTCAACCGCTTCAATTTGAAAGGAAAGATAAAACCATGATTACCATACACCGGCGCCATCCAAGATATCTCCACCATCTTCAAAAAATCCGAATGGGAAAACCACATCTTCTGAATACGAAAAGGAGCACGTCTAGGCCGAGAATCACAAAAAGGAAAACCAATAAGAGTCGAATGGTCAGAAACTTCCCTAGGAAGAGCTTTACACCGCCAATTCGAAAACTTAGACAACCAAGGTTCATTAATAATAGCACGATCTAACTTATTAATAATTCTACCAACACCAGCCTGACCATTGGTCCAAGTAAACTTAGATCCCAACGAATCAGCTTCAAACAAGTTATTATCCTCCATCCAATCAGAAAACTCATTAATACAAGAGATACGAGTTACCCTACCCTCTTTGTTTTCATCTTGACGAAGAACACAATTGAAATCCCCCATAACCAACCAAGGAGTAGTTGCGTCAACAGCAGCAAGTTGACTCCAAAGCCTCCTTCGAAAAACTTGAATATAACTAGCATGAACAAAAGAGATAAAAACCCCCTCAGTTTTAACCGAAATGGCCTGCCTAGACATATTAATAACCACCGGCTCCTCAATACAATCATCCCAAAGAATCCACAAATTACCCAAAGAACTAGAAGTAGAATTATGAATTACCTTTTTATTATAACCAGCCAATTTTAACCTTATCATAACATTGTCAGTGTAACGAATCTTAGGCTCAGCAATACAAAGTACAACCGGCTTGAACTCTTGCACCAACTTACGTAACTTACTACCTGCTTCCACCTTCGCCACCCCATTAATATTCCAATAGAGAACTCTCATCAAGAAACACTCTTCTTATTTTTATGAATAGATTGTGGAATCTTGCTAGGAATCCTACTTTGTAAAACAGGTGAGACACCCTTTCTAACTCGGTTTCCCAAAGCATTCACTTCAGAATCCGAATCTGATTTGGAATCACTAAAACGTTGCTGAGAAGAACTAGAACTTGTAAGCAAAACCCTGCTTGGTTTCCTACTTTTCTTTGGCATATCCACTGGTATTTCCGCCCACTTAACACCCTTAAAACCTGATGAAGCTTTCTCAGGCGTCAACTCTTCATCCGAACTACCTCCAGAAGAGTTTTCAGAAGCATCCGAACCCCCTCTCGAATAGTGTTCAACATCATCATTATCAACATCCAACTCATCATTCAAGACATTGAACTTATTAGGAGAAACCACAATAGAAGCTTCAGCAACAACTTTGTAGCTTGAGATATCCTCAATATTATCAACCACCCTGTCATGCAAAGACTTATTACCAGCCTCAACCGGCGTAAAAGAAGAACTAGCCTCATTCCTATCACTAGAGTGATTAGTTCTTGCCAATTCACCATTCTTAGATGACTTAGATGAGGTTGCAATTTCAACCATTGACCCACTAGCCAAACCCTTTTTCAAAGCTAACGCCTTCTTAGCCTTCTCAAAAGCTTCAGACGCTGCATGAAGATTGGCTTCAGTAGACGCTACTTCATTCTCTAGTTGAACCGTTTGCTCCAAACCAACTTCAACCACCCCATTCACCACAGCTACACCATGCCCTACAGCAAGAGCATCATCCACATTATCACCAGCACCATTAACAACCTCATTAACCACAACAGCACCAACGTTCACACCACCTACAGCAACGCCAACACCTACAACAACAGCGTTTGTACCCTCACCAGCCGTGGTTGCATCCTCTCCAGCACCTACCTTACGGTTTCTCCTATTACGCACATTCTGCCACTCCCCTTTCTCATCAGCCTTAGATGATTTCTCATCATTCTTTGGTTGTCTTCTACATTCATCATCACTATGACCAATTATGCAGCACTTCATACAAAATTTAGGAGATTTTGGGATATCCAAGTATTGCCAAAACGTCCTCCCCCCAGCTGTTATCTTAATTCTACTTGGAATATGTTTTGCAAAATCCACATCTACCAAAACTGAAGCAAAGTTTCCATACTCCAGATTTAGGGTTCTTTGATCAACCACAATTGGAGTCCCTAAAACTTTTCCCATTGATAACAAGTTCTTCTCAGTCCATAGTTCTGCATGTAAACCAGGAAAGTGAACCCATACGTTTGCATGAGAAGTTTTTTGACGATCAGGATCAAAACCTGGGTACCAATCCATTAACTTGAGTTCATGCTGTTGAACAAACCACTTTGTACGTCTGATTCTCACCTTAGTTTCCTCATCTTGTATCATAATAACAAAGAAACCTTTTCCCATAGTCATAAACCTAACAGAACTAGGATTAATCTGCCATTGAGAGATTAAAACTGTTTTCACCTCAAAGAACTTCAGTCCCGTGAAGTTTAATCTTGCAATGAAGCTGTGTTGAAAGGGTTTACAACCCTCTTCATAGAAGTCCGCGGGTATAACAAGGGACGACTCTCCATCAATCAGAGTAGGATTAGGTAAACTAGTAATATCAACTTCTGTTGGCTTTAGGGTTTGTTTTGCCTTTACCTTGTCCGCAAAGGATTGATGTTGTTGAATCCGTGATGAACTATGATTATCTTCTACCATATTTGAATCCAAAGTGAATGAAACCTAAGTGAAAATAAGCTATACCCTAGTATTTTCGCGCAGAGTTTCTCTCTCCTCTCATGTTTTTCCTTAAAGAATTATCCGTGGCTCCTTCACTATTGTAGGGATTTGTTATTATCATTCTTTAACGAATCTCCCAGCTTGTAGATCCCAGTGCTACATAGTATTATCAAATTTAAGCTTTTTAAAGCTTATTGGGGTCTTCCTGAGCTTTTTAGAGTTTCTCAGAGCTCTTTCAGGGATCTTTAGTGTTTTTAGGATATATCCAAAGATAATCTTTATTATTGTATGGAATTTTGTTAGTATCATTCATTATAAATAATTAAGTTACTTTCAGTTAGCTTTAACGAATCCCTTGGATAGTAGATACTAGTGCTACGAAATATAACTAACTTAAAGCTTTTTCAGAGCTCTCTAGAGTTTTCAGAACTCTTTAGATATTTTAGGGCTTTGTAGAGTTTCAGGGTTTTTTAAAGAACATTCAAAGTTGATCTTCACTATTGCAGGGATTTGTTATTATCATTCTCGAATCTCCTAGCTTGTAGATCCCAGTGCTACGAAATATAATTTACTTAAAGCTTTTTCAGAGCTTTTTAGAGTTTTTCAGAGCTCTTTAGATTTTTCAGAACTCTTTAGATATATTAGGGCTTTGTAGAGTTTCAGGGTTTTTTAAAGAACATTCAAAGTTGATCTTCACTATTGCAAGGATTTGTTATTATCATTCTCGAATCTCCTAGCTTGTAGATCCCAGTGCTACGAAATATAATTAACTTAAATCTTTTTCAGAGCTTTTTAGATTTTTCAGAGCTCTTTAGATTTTTCAGAGCTCTTTAGATATTTTAGGGCATTTTAGAGTTTTCAGGGTTTTTTAGAGTTTTCAAGGCTTTTTAGAAAACATTCAAAGTTGATCTTCACTATTGTAGGGTTTTGTTATTATCATTCTTTAACGAATCTCCTAGCTTGTAGATCCACGTGCTACATAGTATTATTAAATTTAAGCTTTTTAAAGCTTATTGGAGTCTTCTTGAGCTTTTTAGAGTTTCTTAGAGCTCTTTCAGGGCTCTTTAGTGTTTTTAGGATATATCCAAAGATAATCTTCATTATTGTAGGGAACTTTGTTAGTATCATTCATTATAAAGAATTAAGTTACTTTCAGTTGCCTTTAACGAATCCCCTGGCTAGTAGATACTAGTGCTACGAATATAATTAACTTAAAACTTTTTCAGAGCTTTTTAGAGTTTTTTTAGAGCTATTTAGAGTTTTTCAGAGCTATTTATATTTTTCAGAGCTCTTTAGATATTTTAGGGCTTTTTAAAGTTTTCAGGGTATTTAGAGTTCTCAAGGCTTTTAGAAAACATTCAAAGTTGATCTTCACTATTGTAGGGATTTGTTATTATCATTCTTTAACGAATCTCCTAGCTTGTAGATCCAAGTGCTACGGAGTAATATTAAATTTAAGCTTTTTAAAGATTATTGGAGTCTTCCTGAGCTTTTTAGAGTTTCTCAGAGCTCTTTAAGGGTTCTTTAGTCTTTTTAGGATATATCCAAATATAATCTTCATTATTGTAGGGAATTTTTTTAGTATCATTCATTATAAAGAATTAAGTTACTTTCAGTTGGCTTTAACGAATCCCCTGGCTAGTAGATACTAGTGCTACGAAATATAATTAACTTAAAACTTATTCAGAGCTTTTTAGAGGTTTTCAGAGCTATTTAGATTTTTCAGATCTCATTAGATATTTTAGGGCCTTTTAGAGTTTTCAGGGTTTTTAGAGTTTTCAAGGATTTTTAGAAAACATTCAAAGTTGATCTTCACTATTGTAGGGATTTGTTATTATCATTCTTTAACGAATCTCCTAGCTTGTAGATCCCAGTGCTACAAAGTATTATTAAATTTAAGCTTTTTAAAGCTTATTGGAGTCTTCATGAGCTTTTTAGAGTTTCTTAGAGCTCTTTCAGGGCTCTTTAGTGTTTTTAGGATATATCCTAAGATAATCTTCATTATTGTAGGGAATTTTGTTAGTATCATTCATTATAAAGAATTAAGTTACTTTCAGTTGGCTTTAACGAATCCCCTGGCTAGTAGATACTAGTGCTACGAAATATAATTAACTTAAAACTTTTTCAGAGCTTTTTAGAGTTTTTCAGAGCTATTTAGATGTTTCAGAGCTCTTTAGATATTTTAGGGCTTTTTAGAGTTTTCAGGGTTTTTAGAGTTTTCAAGGCTTTTTAGAAAACATTCAAAGTTGATCTTCACTATTGTAGGGATTTTTTATTATCATTCTTTAACGAATCTCCTAGCTTGTAGATCCCAGTGCTACAGAGTATTATTAAAATTAAGCTTTTTAAAGCTTATTGGAGTCTTCCTGAGCTTTTTAGAGTTTCTCAGAGCTCTTTCAGGGCTCTTTAGTGTTTTTAGGATATATCTTAAGATAATCTTCATTATTGTAGGGAATTTTGTTAGTATCATTCATTATAAAGAATTAAGTTACTTTCAGTTGGCTTTAACGAATCCACTGGCTAGTAGATACTAGTGCTACGAAATATAACTAACTTAAAGCTTTTTCAGAGCTTTTTAGAGTTTTTCAGAGCTCTTTAGAGTTTTTCAGAGCTTTTTAGAGTTTTCAGAGCTCTTTAGATATTTTAGGGCTTTTTAAAGTTTTCAGGGTATTTAGAGTTTTCAAGGCTTTTTAGAAAACATTCAAAGTTGATCTTCACTATATTAGGGATTTGTTATTATCATTCTTTAACGAATATCCTAGCTTGTAGATCCAAGTGCTACATAGTAATATTAAATTTAAGCTTTTTAAAGATTATTGGAGTCTTCCTGAGCATTTTAAAGTTTCTCAGAGCTCTTTCAGGGCTCTTTAGTGTTTTTAGGATATATCCAAATATAATCTTCATTATTGTAGGGAATTTTGTTAGTATCATTCATTATAAAGAATTAAGTTACTTTCAGTTGGCTTTAACGAATCCCCTGGCTAGTAGATACTAGTGCTACGAAATATAACTAACTTAAAGCTTTTTCAGAGCTTTTTAGAGTTTTTCAGAGCTCTTTAGATATTTTAGGGCTTTTAACAGTTTTCAGGGTTTTTAGAGTTTTCAAGACTTTTTAGAGAACATTCAAAGTTGATCTTCACTATCGTACGGATTTGTTATTATCATTCTTTAACGAATCTCTTATCTTCTAGATCCCAGTGCTACGGAGTATAATTAAATTTAAGCTTTTCAAAGCTTTTTGGAGTCTGTCTGAGTTTTCTAGAGTTTCCCAGAGCTCTTTCAGGGATCTTTAGTGTTTTTAGGGTTTCTAGGAAACATTCTAAGGTAATCTTCATTATTGTAGGGAATTTTGTTAGTATCATTCGTTATAAAGAATTAAGTTACTTTCAGTTTGCTTTAATGAATCCCCTGGCTAGTAGATACTAGTGCTACGAAATATAATTAACTTAAAACTTATTCAGAGCTTTTTAGAGTTTTTCAGAGCTATTTAGATTTTTCAGATCTCATTAGATATTTTAGGGCCTTTTAGAGTTTTCAGGGTTTTTAGAGTTTTCAAGGATTTTTAGAAAACATTCAAAGTTGATCTTCACTATTGTAGGGATTTGTTATTATCATTCTTTAACGAATCTCCTAGCTTGTAGATCCCAGTGCTACAAAGTATTATTAAATTTAAGCTTTTTAAAGCTTATTGGAGTCTTCCTGAGCTTTTTAGAGTTTCTCAGAGCTCTTTCAGGGCTCTTTAGTGTTTTTAGGATATATCCTAAGATAATCTTCATTATTGTAGGGAATTTTGTTAGTATCATTCATTATAATGAACTAAGTTACTTTTAGTTGGCTTTAACGAATCCCCTGGCTAGTAGATACTAGTGCTACGAAATATAACTAACTTAAAGCTTTTTCAGAGCTTTTTAGAGTTTTTCAGAGCTCTTTAGATATTTTAGGGCTTTTTAGAGTTTTCAAGGTTTTTTCAGAAATTTTAACGCTTTGTAGAAAATATTCAAAGTTGCTCTTCACTATTGCAGGGATTTATTATTATCATTCTTTAACGAATCTCCTGGCTTGTAGAGTTTGAGTTTTTTGAGTTTCTATGAGCTCTTTCAGGGCTCTTTAGTGTTTTTACGGTTTTTAAGAAACATCCAAAGATAATCTTCATTAACTTAAAACTTTTTCAGAGCTTTTTAGAGTTTTTCAGAGCTCTTTAGATATTTTAGGGATTTTTAGAGTTTTCAGGGTTTTTTAGAGTTTTCAAGGCTTTCTAGAAAACATTCAAAGTTGATCTTCACTATTGTAGGGATTTGTTATTATCATTCTTTAATGAATCTCCTAGCTTGTAGATCCCAGTGCTACAGAGTATTATTAAATTTAAGCTTTTTAAAGCTTATTGGAGTCTTCCTGAGCTTTTTAGAGTTTCTCAGAGCTCTTTCAGGGTTCTTTAGTTTTTTTAGGATATATCCAAAGATAATCTTCATCATTGTAGGGTTATTTTGTCAGTATCATTCATTATAAAGAATTAAGTTACTTTCAGTTGGCTTTAACGAATCCCCTGGCTAGTAGATACTAGTGCTACGAAATATAACTAACTTAAAGCTTTTTCAGAGCTTTTTAGTGTTTTTCAGAGCTCTTTAGATATTTAGGGCTTTTAACAGTTTTCAGGGTTTTTAGAGTTTTCAAGACTTTTTAGAGAACATTCAAAGTTGATCTTCACTATTGTAGGGAATTGTTATTATCATTCTTTAACGAATCTCCTAGCTTGTATATCCCAGTGCTACAGAGTATTATCAAATTTAAGCTTTTTAAAGCTTATTGGGGTCTTCCTGAGATTTTTAGAGTTTCTCAGAGCTCTTTCAGGGGTTTTTGTGTTTTTAGGGTTTTTAAGAAACATCCAAAGATAATCTTCATTATTGTAGGGAATTTTGTTAGTATCATTCATTATAAAGAATTAAGTTACTTTCAGTTGGCTTTTTCGAATCCTCTGGCTAGTAGATACTAGTGCTACGAAATATAATTAACTTAAAAAAATTTCAGAGCTTTTTAGAGTTTTTCAGGGCTATTTAGATTTTTCAGAGCTCTTTAGATATTTTAGGGCTTTTTAGAGTTTTCAGGGTTTTTAGAGTTTTCAAGGCTTTTTAGAAAACATTCAACGTTGATCTTCATTATTGTAGGGATTTGTTATTATCATTCTTTAATGAATCTCCTAGCTTGTAGATCCCAGTGCTACAGAGTATTATCAAATTTAAGCTTTTTAAAGCTTATTGGGGTCTTCCTGAGCTTTTTAGAGTTTCTCAGAGCTCTTTCAGGGCTCTTTAGTTTTTTTAGGATATATCCAAAGATAATATTCATTATTGTAGGGTTATTTTGTTAGTATCATTCATCATAAAGAATTAAGTTACTTTCAGTTGGCTTTAACGAATCCCCTGGCTAGTAGATACTAGTGCTACGAAATATAACTAACTTAAAGCTTTTTCAGAGCTTTTTAGTGTTTTTCAGAGCTCTTTAGATATTTTAGGGCTTTTAACAGTTTCAGGGTTTTTAGAGTTTTCAAGACTTTTTAGAGAACATTCAAAGTTGATCTTCACTATTGTATGGATTTGTTATTATCATTCTTTAACGAATCTCCTAGCTTGTAGATCCCAGTGCTACAGAGTATATTATCAAATTTAAGCTTTTTAAAGCTTATTGGGGTCTTCCTGAGATTTTTAGAGTTTTTCAGAGCTCTTTCAGGGCTCTTTAGTGTTTTTAGGGTTTTTAAGAAACATCCAAAGATAATCTTCATTATTGTAGGGAATTTTGTTAGTATCATTCATTATAAAGAATTAAGTTACTTTCAGTTTGCTTTAACGAATCCTCTGGCTAGTAGATACTAGTGCTACGAAATATAATTAACTTAAAACTTTTTCAGAGCTTTTTAGAGTTTTTCAGAGTTATTTAGATTTTTCAGAGCTCTTTAGATATTTTAGGGCTTTTTAGAGTTTTCAGGGTTTTTAGAGTTTTCAAGGCTTTTTAGAAAACATTCAACGTTGATCTTCATTATTGTAGGGATTTGTTATTATCATTATTTAACGAATTCCCTAGCTTGTAAATCCCAGTGCTACAGAGTATTATTAAATTTAAGCTTTTTAAAGCTTATTGGAGTCTTCCTGAGCTTTTTAGAGTTTCTCAGAGCTCTTTCAGGGCTCTTTAGTGTTTTTAGGGTTTTTAAGAAACATCCAAAGATAATCTTCATTATCATTCTCGAATCTCCTAGCTTGTAGATCCCAGTGCTACGAAATATAATTAACTTAAAGCTTTTTCAGAGCTTTTTAGAGTTTTTCAGAGCTCTTTAGATATTTTAGGGCTTTTTAGAGTTTTCGGGGTTTTTTAGAGTTTTCAAGGCTTTCTAGAAAACATTCAAAGTTGATCTTCACTATTGTAGGGATTTGTTATTATCATTCTTTAATGAATCTCCTTGCTTGTAGATCCCAGTGCTACAGAGTATTATTAAATTTAAGCTTTTTAAAGCTTATTGGAGTCTTCCTGAGCTTTTTAGAGTTTCTCAGAGCTCTTTCAGGGATTTTTAGTTTTTTTAGGATATATCCAAAGATAATCTTCATTATTGTAGGGTTATTTTGTTAGTATCATTCATTATAAAGAATTAAGTTACTTTCGGTTGGCTTTAACGAAACCCTGGCTAGTAGATACTAGTGCTACGAAATATAACTAACTTAAAGCTTTTTCAGAGCTTTTTAGTGTTTTTCAGAGCTCTTTAGATATTTTAGGGCTTTTAACAGTTTTCAGGGTTTTTAGAGTTTTCAAGAATTTTTAGAGAACATTCAAAGTTGATCTTCACTATTGTATGGATTTGTTTTTATCATTCTTTAATGAATCTCCTAGCTTGTAGATCCCAGTGCTACAGAGTATATTATCAAATTTAAGCTTTTTAAAGCTTATTGGGGTCTTCCTGAGATTTTTAGAGTTTCTCAGAGCTCTTTCAGGGCTCTTTAGTGTTTTTAGGGTTTTTAAGAAACATCCAAAGATAATCTTCATTATTGTAGGGAATTTTGTTAGTATCATTCATTATAAAGAATTAAGTTACTTTCAGTTGGCTTTAACGAATCCTATGGCTAGTAGATACTAGTGCTACAAAATACAATTAACTTAAAACTTTTTCAGAGCTTTTTAGAGTTTTTCAGAGCTATTTAGATTTTTCAGAGCTCTTTAGATATTTTAGGGCTTTTTAGAGTTTTCAAGGCTTTTTAGAAAACATTCAACGTTGATCTTCATTATTGTAGGGATTTGTTATTATCATTCTTTAACGAATTCCCTAGCTTGTAACTCCCAGTGCTACAAAGTATTATTAAATTTAAGCTTTTTAAAGCTTATTGGAGTCTTCCTGAGCTTTTTAGAGTTTCTCAGAGCTCTTTCAGGGCTCTTTAGTGTTTTTAGGGTTTTTAAGAAACATCCAAAGATAATCTTCATTATCATTCTCGAATCTCCTAGCTTGTAGATCCCAGTGCTACAAAATATAATTAACTTAAAGCTTTTTCAGAGCTTTTTAGAGTTTTTCAGAGCTCTTTAGATATTTTAGGGCTTTTTAGAGTTTTCAGGGTTTTTTAGAGTTTTCAAGGCTTTTTAGAAAACATTCAAAGTTGATCTTCACTATTGTAGGGATTTGTTATTATCATTATTTGTCACATCTCCTAGATTGTAGATCCCAGTGCTACAGAGTATTATCAAATTTAAGCTTTTTAAAGCTTATAAGAGTCTTCCTGAGCTTTTTAGAGTTTCTTAGAGCTCTTTCCGGGCTCTTTAGTGTTTTTAGGGATTTTAAGAAACATCCAAAGATAATCTTCATTATTGTAGGGAATTTTGTTAGTATCATTCATTATAAAGAATTAAGTTACTTTCAGTTGGCTTTAACGAATCCCCTGGCTAGTAGATACTAGTGCTACGAAATATAATTAACTTAAAAAATTTTCAGAGCTTTTTAGAGTTTTTCAGAGCTATTTAGATTTTTCAGAGCTCTTTAGATATTTTAGGGTTTTTTAGAGTTTTCAGGGTTTTTAGAGTTTTCAAGGCTTTTTAGAAAACATTCAAAGTTGATCTTCACTATTGTAGGGATTTGTTATTATCATTCTTTATCAAATCTCCTAGCTTGTAGATCCCAGTGCTACAGAGTATTATCAAATTTAAGCTTTTTAAAGCTTATTGGAGTCTTCCTGAGCTTTTTAGAGTTTCTCAGAGCTCTTTCCGGGCTTTTTAGTGTTTTTAGGGTTTTTAAGAAACATCCAAAGATAATCTTCATTATTGTAGGGAATTTTGTTAGTATCATTCATTATAAAGAATTAAGTTACTTTCAGTTGGCTTTAACGAATCCCCTGGCTAGTAGATACTAGTGCTACGAAATATAATTAACTTAATACTTTTTCAGAGCTTTTTAGAGTTTTTCAGAGCTATTTAGATTTTTCAGAGCTCTTTAGATATTTTAGGGTTTTTTAGAGTTTTCAGGGTTTTTAGAGTTTTCAAGGCTTTTTAGAAAACATTCAAAGTTGATCTTCACTATTGTAGGGATTTGTTATTATCATTCTTTATCAAATCTCCTAGCTTGTAGATCCCAGTGCTACAGAGTATTATCAAATTTAAGCTTTTTAAAGCTTATTGGAGTCTTCCTGAGCTTTTTAGAGTTTCTCAGAGCTCTTTCCGGGCTTTTTAGTGTTTTTAGGGTTTTTAAGAAACATCCAAAGATAATCTTCATTATTGTAGGGAATTTTGTTAGTATCATTCATTATAAAGAATTAAGTTACTTTCAGTTGGCTTTAACGAATCCCCTGGCTAGTAGATACTAGTGCTACGAAATATAATTAACTTAAAACTTTTTCGGAGCTTTTTAGAGTTTTTCAGATCTATTTAGATTTTTCAGAGCTCTTTAGATATTTTAGAGCTTTTTAGAGTTTTCAGGGTTTTTAGAGTTTTCAAGGATTTTTAGAAAACATTCAAAGTTGATCTTCACTATTGTAGGGATTTGTTATTATCATTCTTTAACGAATCTCCTAGCTTGTAAATCCCAGTGCTACAGAGTATTATTAAATTTTAGCTTTTTAAAGCTTATTGGGTTCTTCCTGAGCTTTTTAGAGTTTCTCGGAGCTCTTTCCGGGCTCTTTAGTGTTTTTAGGGTTTTTAAGAAACATCCAAAGATAATCTTCATTATTGTAGGGAATTTTGTTAATATCATTCATTATAAAGAATTAAGTTACTTTCAGTTGGCTTTAACGATTCCCCTGGCTAGTAGATACTAGTGCTACGAAATATAATTAACTTAAAACTTTTTCAGAGCTATTTAGATTTTCAGAGCTCTTTAGATATTTTAGGGCTTTTTAGAGTTTTCAGGGTTTTTAGAGTTTTCAAGGCTTTTTAGAAAACATTCAAAGTTGGTCTTCACTATTGTAGGGATTATTTATTATCATTCTTTATCAAATCTCCTAGCTTGTAAATCCCAGTGCTACAGAGTATTATCAAATTTAAGCTTTTTAAAGCTTATTGGAGTCTTCCTGAGCTTTTTAGAGTTTCTCATAGCTCTTTCCGGGCTCTTTAGGGTTTTTAGGGTTTTTAAGAAACATCCAAAGATAATCTTCATTATTGTAGGGAATTTTGTTAGTATCATTCATTATAAAGAATTAAGTTACTTTCAGTTGGCTTTAACGAATCCCCTAGCTAGTAGATACTAGTGCTACGAAATATAATTAACTTAAAACTTTTTCAGAGCTTTTTAGAGTTTTTCAGAGCTATTTAGATTTTTCAGAGCTCTTTAGATACTTTAGGGCCTCTTTAGATAGTTTAGGCTTTTTAGAGTTTTTCAAGGGTTTTTAAGAGTTTTCAAGGCTTTTTAGAAAACATTCAAAGTTGATCTTCATTATTTGTAGGGATTTGTTATTATCATTCTTTAATGAATCTCCTAGCTTGTAGATCCCAGTGCTACAGAGTATTATCAAATTTAAGCTTTTTAAAGCTTATTGGGTCTTCCTGAGCTTTTTAGAGTTTCTCTCAAGCTCTTTCAGGCTCTTTAGTTTTTTTTAGGATATATCCAAAGATATATTCATTATTGTAGGATTTTGTTAGTATCATTCATCATAAAGAATTAAGTTACTTTCAGTTGGCTTTAACGAATCCCCTGCTAGTAATACTAGTTGCTACGAAATATAACTAACTTAAACTTAGCTTTTTCAGAGCTTTTAGTGTTTTTCAGAGCTCTTTAGATATTTTAGGGCTTTTAACAGTTTTCAGGGTTTTTAGAGTTTTCAAGACTTTTTAGAGAACATTCAAAGTTGATCTTCACTATTGTAGGATGTTATTTGTTATTATCATTCTTTAACGAATCTCCTAGCTTGTAGATCCCAGTGCTACAGAGTATATTACAATTTAACTTTTTAAAGCTTATGGGTCTTCCTGAGATTTTTAGAGTTTTTCAGAGCTCTTTCAGGGCTCTTAGTGTTTTTTAGGGTTTTTAAGACATCCAAAGATAATCTTCATTATTGTAGGGAATTTTGTTAGTATCATTCATTATAAAGAATTAAGTTACTTTCAGTTTGCTTTAACGATCCTCCTGGCTAGTAGATACTAGTGCTACGAAATATATTAACTTAAACTTTTTCAGAGCTTTTTAGAGTTTTTCAGAGTTATTTAGATTTTTTCAGAGCTCTTTAGATATTTTAGGGCTTTTTAGAGTTTTCAGGGTTTTTAGAGTTTCAAAGGCTTTTTAAGAAAACATTCAACGTTGATCTTCATATTGTAGGGATTTGTTATTATCATTCTTTAACGAATTCCCTAGCTTGTAAATCCCAGTGCTACGAGTATTATTAAATTTAAGCTTTTTAAAGCTTATTGGAGTCTTCCTGAGCTTTTTAGAGTTTCTCAGAGCTCTTTCAGGGCTCTTTAGTGTTTTTTTTATAGGGTTTTGAATCATCCAAAGATAATCTTCATTATCATTCTCGAATCTCCTAGCTGTAGATCCCAGTGCTACGAAATATAATTACTTAAAGCTTTTTCAGAGCTTTTTAGAGTTTTTTCAGAGCTCTTTAGATATTTTAGGGCTTTTTAGAGTTTTCGGGTTTTTTAGAGTTTTTCAAGAGGCTTTCTAGAAACATTCAAAGTTGATCTTCACTATTGTAGGGATTTGTTATTATCATTCTTTAATGAATCTCCTTGCTTGTAGATCCCAGTGCTACAGAGTATTATTAAATTTAAGCTTTTTAAAGCTTATTGGAGTCTTCCTGAGCTTTTTAGAGTTTCTCTCAGAGCTCTTTCAGGGTTTTTAGTTTTTTAGGATATATCCAAAGATAATCTTCATTATTGTAGGGTTATTTTGTTAGTATCATTCATTATAAAGAATTAAGTTACTTTCGGTTGGCTTAACGAATCCCTGGCTAGTAGATACTAGTGCTACGAAATATAACTAACTTAAAGCTTTTTCAGAGCTTTTTAGTGTTTTTCAGAGCTCTTTAGATATTTTAGGGCTTTTAAAATAACAGTTTTCAGGGTTTTTAGAGTTTTCAAAGACTTTTAGAGAACATTCAAAGTTGATCTTCACTATTGTATGGATTTGTTTTTCATTCTTTAATGAATCTCCTAGCTTGTAGATCCCAGTGCTACAGAGTATATTCAAATTTAAGCTTTTTAAGCTTATTGGGGTCTTCCTGAGATTTTAGAGTTTCTCAGAGCTCTTTCAGGGCTCTTTAGTGTTTTTTAAGGGTTTTAAGAAACATCCAAAGATAATCTTCATTATTGTAGGGAATTTTGTTAGTATCATTCATTATAAAGAATTAATTACTTTCAGTTGGCTTTAACGAATCCTATGGCTAGTAGATACTAGTGCTACAAAATACAATTAACTTAAAACTTTTTCAGAGCTTTTTAGAGTTTTTTCAGAGCTATTTAGATTTTTCAGAGCTCTTTAGATATTTTAGAGAGGCTTTTTAGAGTTTTCAAGCTTTTTAGAAAACATTCAACGTTGATCTTCATTATTGTAGGGATTTGTTATTATCATTCTTTAACGAATTCCCTAGCTTGTAACTCCCAGTGCTACAAGTATTATTAAATTTAAGCTTTTTAAGCTTATTGGAGTCTTCCTGAGCTTTTAGAGTTTCTCAGAGCTCTTTCAGGGCTCTTTAGTGTTTTTAGGGTGTTTTTAAGAAACCTCCAAAGATAATCTTTCATTATCATTCTCGAATCTCCTAGCTGTAGATCCCAGTGCTACAAAATAAATTAACTTAAAGCTTTTTCAAGCTTTTTAGAGTTTTTTCAGAGCTCTTTAGATATTTTAGGGCTTTTTAGAGTTTTCAGGTTTTTTAGAGTTTTCAAAGGCTTTTTAGAAAACATTCAAAGTTGATCTTCACTATTGTAGGGATTTGTTATTATCATTATTTGTCACATCTCCTAGATTGTAGATCCCAGTGCTACAGAGTATTATCAAATTTAAGCTTTTTAAAGCTTATAAGAGTCTTCCTGAGCTTTTTAGAGTTTCTTAGAGCTCTTCTTTCCGGTCTTTAGTGTTTTTAGTGGATTTTTAAGAAACATCCAAAGATAATCTTCATTATTGTAGGGAATTTTGTTAGTATCATTCATTATAAAGAATTAAGTTACTTCAGTTGGCTTTAACGAATCCCCTGGCTAGTAGATACTAGTGCTACGAAATATAATTAACTTAATACTTTTTCAGAGCTTTTTAGAGTTTTTCAGAGCTATTTAGATTTTTCAGAGCTCTTTAGATATTTTAGGGTTTTTTAGAGTTTTCAGGGTTTTTAGAGTTTTCAAGGCTTTTTAGAAAACATTCAAAGTTGATCTTCACTATTGTAGGGATTTGTTATTATCATTCTTTATCAAATCTCCTAGCTTGTAGATCCCGTGCTACAGAGTATTATCACAATTTAAGCTTTTAAGCTTCTTGGAGTCTTCCTGAGCTTTTTTAGAGTTTCTCAGAGCTCTTTCCGGGCTCTTTAGTGTTTTTTAGGTTTTAAGAAACATCCAAAGATAATCTTCATTATTGTATGGGAATTTTGTTAGTATCATTCATTATAAAGAATTAAGTTTACTTTCAGTTGGCTTTAACGAATCCCCTGGCTAGTAGATACTAGTGCTACGAAATATAATTAACTTAAAACTTTTTCGGAGCTTTTTAGAGTTTTTCAGATCTATTTAGATTTTTCAGAGCTCTTAGATATTTTAGAGCTTTTTAGAGTTTTCATTCAGGGTTTTTAGAGTTTTTCAAGGATTTTTAGAAAACATTCAAAGTGATCTTCACTATTGTAGGGATTTGTTATTATCATTCTTTAACGAATCTCCTAGCTTGTAAATCCCAGTGCTACAGTAGATTATTAAATTTAGCTTTTTAAAGCTTATTGGGTTCTCCTGAGCTTTTTAGAGTTTCTCTCTCGGAGCTCTTCCGGGCTCTTTAGTGTTTTTAGGGTTTTAAGAAACATCCAAAGATATCTTTCATTATTGTAGGGAATTTTGTTAGTATCATTCATTATAAAGAATTAATTACTTTCAGTTGGCTTTAAACGATTTCCCCTGGCTAGTAGATACTAGTGCTACGAAATATAACTTAAAACTTTTTAAAACTTTTCAAGCTATTTAGGTTTTTCAGAGCTATTTAGATTTTTCAGAGCTCTTTAGATACTTTAGGGCTTTTTTAGAGTTTTTCAGGGTTTTTAGAGTTTTCAAGGCTTTTTAGAAAATTCAAAGTTGATCTTCACTATTGTAGGGAATTGTTATTATCATTCTTTAACGAATCTCCTACGCTTGTATATCCCAGTGCTACAGAGTATTATCAAATTTAAGCTTTTTAAAGCTTATTGGGGTCTTCCTGAGATTTTTAGAGTTTCTCAGAGCTCTTTCAGGGGTTTTTGTGTTTTAGGGTTTTAGAAACATCCAAAGATAATCTTCATTATTGTAGGGAATTTTTGTTAGTATCATTCATTATAAAGAATTAAGTTACTTTCAGTTGGCTTTTTCGAATCCTCTGGCTAGTAGATACTAGTGCTACGAAATATAATTAACTTAAAAAAATTGTTCAGAGCTTTTTAGAGTTTTTCAGGGCTATTTAGATTTTTCAGAGCTCTTTAGATATTTTAGGGCTTTTTAGAGTTTTCAGGGTTTTTAGAGTTTTCAAGGCTTTTTAGAAAACATTCAACGTTGATCTTCATTATTGTAGGGATTTGTTATTATCATTCTTTAATGAATCTCCTAGCTTGTAGATCCCAGTGCTACAGAGTATTATCAAATTTAAGCTTTTTAAAGCTTATTGGGGTCTTCCTGAGCTTTTTTAGAGTTTCTCAGAGCTCTTTCAGGGCTCTTTAGTTTTTTTAGGATATATCCAAAGATAATATTCATTATTGTAGGGTTATTTTGTTAGTATCATTCATCATAAAGAATTAAGTTACTTTCAGTTGGCTTTAACGAATCCCCTGGCTAGTAGATACTATTGCTACGAAATAAACTAACTTAAAGCTTTTCAGAGCTTTTTAGTGTTTTTCAGAGCTCTTTAGATATTTTAGGGCTTTTAAATCAGTTTCGGGTTTTTAGAGTTTTCAAGACTTTTTAGAGAACATTCAAAGTTGATCTTCACTATTGTATGGATTTGTTATTATCATTCTTTAACGAATCTCCTAGCTTGTAGATCCCAGTGCTACAGAGTATATTATCAAATTTAAGCTTTTTAAAGCTTATTGGGGTCTTCCTGAGATTTTTAGAGTTTTTCAGAGCTCTTTCAGGGCTCTTTAGTGTTTTTAGGGTTTTTAAGAAACATCCAAAGATAATCTTCATTATTGTAGGGAATTTTGTTAGTATCATTCATTATAAAGAATTAAGTTACTTTCAGTTTGCTTTAACGAATCCTCTGGCTAGTATACTAGTGCTACGAAATATAATTAACTTAAAACTTTTTCAGAGCTTTTTAGAGTTTTTCAGAGTTATTTAGATTTTTCAGAGCTCTTTAGATATTTTAGGGCTTTTTAGAGTTTTCAGGGTTTTTAGAGTTTTCAAGGCTTTTTAGAAAATTCAACGTTGATCTTCATTATTGTAGGGATTTGTTATTATCATTATTTAACGAATTCCCTAGCTTGTAATCCCAGTGCTACAGAGTATTATTAAATTTAAGCTTTTTAAAGCTTATTGGAGTCTTCCTGAGCTTTTTAGAGTTTCTCAGAGCTCTTTCAGGGCTCTTTAGTTTTTTAGGGTTTTTAAGAACATCCAAAGATAATCTTCATTATCATTCTCGAATCTCCTAGCTTGTAGATCCCAGTGCTACGAAATATAATTAACTTAAAGCTTTTTTCAGAGCTTTTAGAGTTTTCAGAGCTCTTTAGATATTTAGGGCTTTTTAAGTTTTCGGGTTTTTTTAGAGTTTTCAAGGCTTTCTAGAAAACATTCAAAGTTGATCTTCACTATTGTAGGGATTTGTTATTATCATTCTTTAATGAATCTCCTTGCTTGTAGATCCCAGTGCTACAGAGTATTATTAAATTTAAGCTTTTTAAAGCTTATTGGAGTCTTCCTGAGCTTTTTAGAGTTTCTCAGAGCTCTTTCAGGGATTTTTAGTTTTTTTAGGATATATCCAAAGATAATCTTCATTATTGTAGGGTTATTTTGTTAGTATCATTCATTATAAAGAATTAAGTTACTTTCGGTTGGCTTTAACGAATCCCCTGGCTAGTAGATACTAGTGCTACGAAATATAACTAACTTAAAGCTTTTTCAGAGCTTTTTAGTGTTTTTCAGAGCTCTTTAGATATTTTAGGGCTTTTAACAGTTTTCAGGGTTTTTAGAGTTTTCAAGACTTTTTAGAGAACATTCAAAGTTGATCTTCACTATTGTATGGATTTGTTTTTATCATTCTTTAATGAATCTCCTAGCTTGTAGATCCCAGTGCTACAGAGTATATTATCAAATTTAAGCTTTTTAAAGCTTATTGGGGTCTTCCTGAGATTTTTAGAGTTTCTCAGAGCTCTTTCAGGGCTCTTTAGTGTTTTTAGGGTTTTTAAGAAACATCCAAAGATAATCTTCATTATTGTAGGGAATTTTGTTGTATCATTCATTATAAAGAATTAAGTTACTTTCAGTTGGCTTTAACGAATCCTATGGCTAGTAGATACTAGTGCTACAAAATACAATTAACTTAAAACTTTTTCAGAGCTTTTTAGAGTTTTTCAGAGCTATTTAGATTTTTCAGAGCTCTTTAGATATTTTAGGGCTTTTTAGAGTTTTCAAGGCTTTTAGAAAACATTCAACGTTGATCTTCATTATTGTAGGGATTTGTTATTATCATTCTTTAACGAATTCCCTAGCTTGTAACTCCCAGTGCTACAAAGTATTATTAAATTTAAGCTTTTTAAAGCTTATTGGAGTCTTCCTGAGCTTTTTAGAGTTTCTCAGAGCTCTTTCAGGGCTCTTTAGTGTTTTTAGGGTTTTTAAGAAACATCCAAAGATAATCTTCATTATCATTCTCGAATCTCCTAGCTTGTAGATCCCAGTGCTACAAAATATAATTAACTTAAAGCTTTTTCAGAGCTTTTTAGAGTTTTTCAGAGCTCTTTAGATATTTTAGGGCTTTTTAGAGTTTTCAGGGTTTTTTAGAGTTTTCAAGGCTTTTTAGAAAACATTCAAAGTTGATCTTCACTATTGTAGGGATTTGTTATTATCATTATTTGTCACATCTCCTAGATTGTAGATCCCAGTGCTACAGAGTATTATCAAATTTAAGCTTTTTAAAGCTTATAAAGTCTTCCTGAGCTTTTTAGAGTTTCTTAGAGCTCTTTCCGGGCTCTTTAGTGTTTTTAGGGATTTTAAGAAACATCCAAAGATAATCTTCATTATTGTAGGGAATTTTGTTAGTATCATTATAAAGAATTAAGTTACTTTCAGTTGGCTTTAACGAATCCCCTGGCTAGTAGATACTAGTGCTACGAAATATAATTAACTTAAACTTTTTCAGAGCTTTTTAGAGTTTTTCAGAGCTATTTAGATTTTTCAGAGCTCTTTAGATATTTTAGGGTTTTTTAGAGTTTTCAGGGTTTTTAGAGTTTTCAAGGCTTTTTAGAAAACATTCAAAGTTGATCTTCACTATTGTAGGGATTTGTTATTATCATTCTTTATCAAATCTCCTAGCTTGTAGATCCCAGTGCTACAGAGTATTATCAAATTTAAGCTTTTTAAAGCTTATTGGAGTCTTCCTGAGCTTTTTAGAGTTTCTCAGAGCTCTTTCCGGGCTTTTAGTGTTTTTAGGGTTTTTAAGAAACATCCAAAGATAATCTTCATTATTGTAGGAATTTTGTTAGTATCATCATTATAAAGAATTAAGTTACTTTCAGTTGGCTTTAACGAATCCCCTGGCTAGTAGATACTAGTGCTACGAAATATAATTAACTTAAACTTTTTCGGAGCTTTTTAGAGTTTTTCAGATATTTAGATTTTTCAGAGCTCTTTAGATATTTTAGAGCTTTTTAGAGTTTTCAGGGTTTTTAGAGTTTTCAAGGATTTTTAGAAAACATTCAAAGTTGATCTTCACTATTGTAGGGATTTGTTATTATCATTCTTTAACGAATCTCCTAGCTTGTAAATCCCAGTGCTACAGAGTATTATCAAATTTAAGCTTTTTAAAGCTTATTGGGTTCTTCCTGAGCTTTTTAGAGTTTCTCGGAGCTCTTTCCGGGCTCTTTAGTGTTTTTAGGGTTTTTAAGAAACATCCAAAGATAATCTTCATTATTGTAGGGAATTTTGTTAGTATCATTCATTATAAAGAATTAAGTTACTTTCAGTTGGCTTTAACGATTCCCCTGGCTAGTAGATACTAGTGCTACGAAATATAATTAACTTAAAACTTTTTCAGAGCTTTTTAGAGTTTTTCAGAGCTATTTAGATTTTTCAGAGCTCTTTAGATACTTTAGGGCTTTTTAGAGTTTTCAGGGTTTTTAGAGTTTTCAAGGCTTTTTAGAAAACATTCAAAGTTGATCTTCACTATTGTAGGGAATTGTTATTATCATTCTTTAACGAATCTCCTAGCTTGTATATCCCAGTGCTACAGAGTATTATCAAATTTAAGCTTTTTAAAGCTTATTGGGGTCTTCCTGAGATTTTTAGAGTTTCTCAGAGCTCTTTCAGGGGTTTTTGTGTTTTTAGGGTTTTTAAGAAACATCCAAAGATAATCTTCATTATTGTAGGGAATTTTGTTAGTATCATTCATTATAAAGAATTAAGTTACTTTCAGTTGGCTTTTTCGAATCCTCTGGCTAGTAGATACTAGTGCTACGAAATATAATTAACTTAAAAAATTTTCAGAGCTTTTTAGAGTTTTTCAGGGCTATTTAGATTTTTCAGAGCTCTTTAGATATTTTAGGGCTTTTTAGAGTTTTCAGGGTTTTTAGAGTTTTCAAGGCTTTTTAGAAAACATTCAACGTTGATCTTCATTATTGTAGGGATTTGTTATTATCATTCTTTATGAATCTCCTAGCTTGTAGATCCCAGTGCTACAGAGTATTATCAAATTTAAGCTTTTTAAAGCTTATTGGGGTCTTCCTGAGCTTTTTAGAGTTTCTCAGAGCTCTTTCAGGGCTCTTTAGTTTTTTAGGATATATCCAAAGATAATATTCATTATTGTAGGGTTATTTTGTTAGTATCATTCATCATAAAGAATTAAGTTACTTTCAGTTGGCTTTAACGAATCCCCTGGCTAGTAGATACTAGTGCTACGAAATATAACTAACTTAAAGCTTTTTCAGAGCTTTTTAGTGTTTTTCAGAGCTCTTAGATATTTTAGGGCTTTTAACAGTTTTAGGGTTTTTAGAGTTTTCAAGACTTTTTAGAGAACATTCAAAGTTGATCTTCACTATTGTATGGATTTGTTATTATCATTCTTTAACGAATCTCCTAGCTTGTAGATCCCAGTGCTACAGAGTATATTATCAAATTTAAGCTTTTTAAAGCTTATTGGGGTCTTCCTGAGATTTTTAGAGTTTTTCAGAGCTCTTTCAGGGCTCTTTAGTGTTTTTAGGGTTTTTAAGAACATCCAAAGATAATCTTCATTATTGTAGGGAATTTTGTTAGTATCATTCATTATAAAGAATTAAGTTACTTTCAGTTTGCTTTAACGAATCCTCTGGCTAGTAGATACTAGTGCTACGAAATATAATTAACTTAAAACTTTTCAGAGCTTTTTAGAGTTTTTCAGAGTTATTTAGATTTTCAGAGCTCTTTAGATATTTTAGGGCTTTTTAGAGTTTTCAGGGTTTTTAGAGTTTTCAAGGCTTTTTAGAAAACATTCAACGTTGATCTTCATTATTGTAGGGATTTGTTATTATCATTATTTAACGAATTCCTAGCTTGTAAATCCCAGTGCTACAGAGTATTATTAAATTTAAGCTTTTTAAAGCTTATTGGAGTCTTCCTGAGCTTTTTAGAGTTTCTCAGAGCTCTTTCAGGGCTCTTTAGTGTTTTTAGGGTTTTTAAGAAACATCCAAAGATAATCTTCATTATCATTCTCGAATCTCCTAGCTTGTAGATCCCAGTGCTACGAAATATAATTAACTTAAAGCTTTTTCAGAGCTTTTTAGAGTTTTTCAGAGCTCTTTAGATATTTTAGGGCTTTTTAGAGTTTTCGGGGTTTTTTAGAGTTTTCAAGGCTTTCTAGAAAACATTCAAAGTTGATCTTCACTATTGTAGGGATTTGTTATTATCATTCTTTAATGAATCTCCTTGCTTGTAGATCCCAGTGCTACAGAGTATTATTAAATTTAAGCTTTTTAAAGCTTATTGGAGTCTTCCTGAGCTTTTTAGAGTTTCTCAGAGCTCTTTCAGGGATTTTTAGTTTTTTTAGGATATATCCAAAGATATCTTCATTATTGTAGGGTTATTTGTTAGTATCATTCATTATAAAGAATTAAGTTACTTTCGGTTGGCTTTAACGAATCCCCTGGCTAGTAGATACTAGTGCTACGAAATATAACTAACTTAAAGCTTTTTCAGAGCTTTTTAGTGTTTTTCAGAGCTCTTTAGATATTTTAGGGCTTTTAACAGTTTTCAGGGTTTTTAGAGTTTTCAAGACTTTTTAGAGAACATTCAAAGTTGATCTTCACTATTGTATGGATTTGTTTTATCATTCTTTAATGAATCTCCTAGCTTGTAGATCCCAGTGCTACAGAGTATATTATCAAATTTAAGCTTTTTAAAGCTTATTGGGGTCTTCCTGAGATTTTTAGAGTTTCTCAGAGCTCTTTCAGGGCTCTTTAGTGTTTTTTAGGGTTTTTAAGAACATCCAAAGATAATCTTCATTATTGTAGGGAATTTTGTTAGTATCATTCATTATAAAGAATTAAGTTACTTTCAGTTGGCTTTAACGAATCCTATGGCTAGTAGATACTAGTGCTACAAAATACAATTAACTTAAAACTTTTTCAGAGCTTTTTAGAGTTTTTCAGAGCTATTTAGATTTTTCAGAGCTCTTTAGATATTTTAGGGCTTTTTAGAGTTTTCAGGGTTTTTAGAGTTTTCAAGGCTTTTTAGAAAACATTCAACGTTGATCTTCATTATTGTAGGGATTTGTTATTATCATTCTTTAACGAATTCCCTAGCTTGTAACTCCCAGTGCTACAAAGTATTATTAAATTTAAGCTTTTTAAAGCTTATTGGAGTCTTCCTGAGCTTTTTAGAGTTTCTCAGAGCTCTTTCAGGGCTCTTTAGTGTTTTTAGGGTTTTTAAGAACATCCAAAGATAATCTTCATTATCATTCTCGAATCTCCTAGCTTAGATCCCAGTGCTACAAAAATAATTAACTTAAAGCTTTTCAGAGCTTTTTAGAGTTTTTCAGAGCTCTTTAGATATTTTAGGCTTTTAAGTTTTCAGGGTTTTTTAGAGTTTTCAAGGCTTTTTAGAAAACATTCAAAGTTGATCTTCACTATTGTAGGGATTTGTTATTATCATTATTTGTCACATCTCCTAGATTGTAGATCCCAGTGCCATAGAGTATTATCAAATTTAAGCTTTTTAAAGCTTATAAGAGTCTTCCTGAGCTTTTTAGAGTTTCTCAGAGCCTTTCCGGGCTCTTTAGTGTTTTTAGGGATTTTAAGAAACATCCAAAGATAATCTTCATTATTGTAGGGAATTTTGTTAGTATCATTCATTATAAAGAATTAAGTTACTTTCAGTTGGCTTTAACGAATCCCCTGGCTAGTAGATACTAGTGCTACGAAATATAATTAACTTAAAAATTTCAGAGCTTTTTAGAGTTTTTCAGAGCTATTTAGATTTTTCAGAGCTCTTTAGATATTTTAGGGTTTTTTAGAGTTTTCAGGGTTTTTAGAGTTTTCAAGCTTTTTAGAAACATTCAAAGTTATCTTCACTATTGTAGGGATTTGTTATTATCATTCTTTAATCAAATCTCCTAGCTTGTAGATCCCAGTGCTACAAGTATTATCAATTTAAGCTTTTAAAGCTTATTGGAGTCTTCCTGAGCTTTTTAGAGTTTCTCAGAGCTCTTTCCGGGCTTTTAGTGTTTTTTTTTTAGGGTTTTTAAAAACATCCAAAGATAATCTTCATTATTGTAGGGAATTTTGTTAGTATCATTCATTATAAAGAATTAAGTTACTTTCAGTTGGCTTTAACGAATCCCCTGGCTAGTAGATACTATGCTACGAAATATAATTAACTTAATACTTTTTCAGAGCTTTTTAGAGTTTTTCAGAGCTATTTAGATTTTTCAGAGCTCTTTAGATACTTCAGGGCTTTTAGAGTTTTCAGGGTTTTTAGAGTTTTCAAGGCTTTTTAGAAACATTCAAAGTTGATCTTCACTATTGTAGGGATTTGTTATTATCATTCTTTATCAATCTCCTAGCTTGTAGATCCCAGTGCTATAGAGTATTATCAAATTTAAGCTTTTAAAGCTTATTGGAGTCTTCCTGAGCTTTTTAGAGTTTCTCAGAGCTCTTTCCGGGCTCTTTAGTGTTTTTAGGGTTTTTAAGAAATCCAAAGATAATCTTCATTATTGTAGGAATTTTGTTAGTATCATTTATTATAAAGAATTAAGTTACTTTCAGTTGGCTTTAACGAATCCCCTGGCTAGTAGATACTAGTGCTACGAAATATAATTAACTTAAAACTTTTTCAGAGCTTTTTAGAGTTTTTCAGATCTATTTAGATTTTCAGAGCTCTTTAGATATTTTAGGCTTTTAGAGTTTTCAGGGTTTTTAGAGTTTTCATAGGATTTTTAGAAAACATTCAAAGTTGATCTTCACTATTGTAGGGATTTGTTATTATCATTCTTTAACGAATCTCCTAGCTTGTATCCCAGTGCTACAGTATTATTAAATTTACTTTTTAAAGCTTATTGGGTCTTCCTGAGCTTTTTAGAGTTTCTCGAGCTCTTTCCGGGTCTTTAGTGTTTTTAGGGTTTTTAAGAAACATCCAAAGATAATCTTCATTATTGTAGGGAATTTTGTTAATATCATTCATTATAAAGAATTAAGTTACTTTCAGTTGGCTTTAACGATTCCCCTGGCTAGTAGATACTAGTGCTACGAAATATAATTAACTTAAAACTTTTTCAGAGCTTTTTAGAGTTTTTCAGAGCTATTTAGATTTTCAGAGCTCTTTAGATATTTTAGGGCTTTTTAGAGTTTTCAGGGTTTTTAGAGTTTTCAAGGCTTTTTAGAAACATTCAAAGTTGATCTTCACTATTGTAGGGATTTTTTTCATTCTTTATCAATCTCCTAGCTTGTAATCCCAGTGCTACAGAGTATTATCAAATTTAGCTTTTAAAGCTTATTGGAGTCTTCCTGAGCTTTTTAGAGTTTCTCATAGCTCTTTCAGGGCTCTTTAGTGTTTTTAGGGTTTTTAGAAACATCCAAAGATAATCTTCATTATTGTAGGGAATTTTGTTAGTATCATTCATTATAAAGAATTAAGTTACTTTCAGTTGGCTTTAACGAATCCCCTGGCTAGTAGATACTAGTGCTACGAAATATAATTAACTTAAAACTTTTTCAGAGCTTTTTAGAGTTTTTCAGAGCTATTTAGATTTTTCAGAGCTCTTTAGATACTTTAGGGCTTTTTAGAGTTTTCAGGGTTTTTAGAGTTTTCAAGGCTTTTTAGAAAACATTCAAAGTTGATCTTCACTATTATAGGGATTTGTTATTATCATTCTTTATCAAATATCCTAGCTTGTAGATCCCAGTGCTACAGAGTATTATCAAATTTAAGCTTTTTAAAGCTTATTGGAGTCTTCCTGAGCTTTTTAGAGTTTCTCAGAGCTCTTTCCGGGCTCTTTAGTGTTTTTAGGGTTTTTAAGAAACATCCAAAGATAATCTTCATTATTGTATGGAATTTTGTTAGTATCATTCATTATAAAAAATTAAGTTACTTTCAGTTGGCTTTAACGATTCCTCTGGCTAGTAGATACTAGTGCTACGAAATATAATTAACTTAAAACTTTTTCAGAGCTTTTTAGAGTTTTTCAGAGCTATTTAGATTTTCAGAGCTCTTTAGATATTTTAGGGCTTTTTAGAGTTTTCAGGGTTTTTAGAGTTTTCAAGGCTTTTTAGAAAACATTCAAAGTTGGTCTTCACTATTGTAGGGATTTTTTATTATCATTCTTTATCAAATCTCCTAGCTTGTAAATCCCAGTGCTACAGAGTATTATCAAATTTAAGCTTTTTAAAGCTTATTGGAGTCTTCCTGAGCTTTTTAGAGTTTCTTAGAGTTCTTTCCGGGCTCTTTAGTGTTTTTAGGGTTTTTAAGAAATATCCAAAGATAATCTTCATTATTGTAGGGAATTTTGTTAGTATCATTCATTATAAAGAATTAAGTTACTTTCAGTTGGCTTTAACGAATCCCCTAGCTAGTAGATAGTAGTGCTACGAAATATAATTAACTTAAAACTTTTTCAGAGCTTTTAAGAGTTTTTCAGAGCTATTTATATTTTTCAGAGCTCTTTAGATATTTTAGAGCTTTTTAGAGTTTTCAAGGATTTTTAGAAAACATTCAAAGTTGATCTTCACTATTGTAGGGATTTGTTATTATCATTCTTTAACGAATCTCCTAGCTTGTAAATCCCAGTGCTACAGAGTATTATTAAATTTTAGCTTTTTAAAGCTTATTGGAGTCTTCCTGAGCTTTTTAGAGTTTCTCAGAGCTCTTTCAGGGCTCTTTAGTGTTTTTAGGGTTTTTAAGAAACATCCAAAGATAATCTTCATTATCATTTTCGAATCTCCTAGCTTGTAGATCCCAGGGCTACGAAATATAATTAACTTAAAGCTTTTTTAGAGCTTTTTACAGTTTTTCAGAGCTCTTTGGATATTTTAGGGCTTTTTAGAGTTTTCAGGGTTTTTTAGAGTTTTCAAGGCTTTTTAGAAAACATTCGAAGTTGATCTTCACTATTGTAGGGATTTGTTATTATCATTCTTTATCAAATCTCCTAGCTTGTAGATCCCAGTGCTACAGAGTATTATTATATTTAAGCTTTTTAAAGCTTATTGGAGTCTTCCTGAGCTTTTTAGAGTTTCTCAGGGCTCTTTAGTTTTTTTAGGATATATCCAAAGATAATCTTCATTATCATTCTCGAATCTCCTAGCTTGTAGATCCCAGTGCTACGAAATATAATTAACTTAAAGATTTTTCAGAGCTTTTTAGAGTTTTTCAGAGCTCTTTAGATATTTTAGGGGTTTTTAGAGTTTTCAGGGTTTTTAGAGTTTTCAAGGCTATTTAGAAAACATTCAAAGTTGATCTTCACTATTGTATGGATTTGTTATTATCATTCTTTAATGAATCTCCTAGCTTGTAGATTCCAGTGCTACAGAGTATTATTAAATTTAAGCTTTTTAAAGCTTATTGGAGTCTTCCTGAGCTTTTTAGAGTTTCTCAGAGCTCTTTCAGGGATCTTTAGTTTTTTTAGGATATATCCAAAGATAATCTTCATTATTGTAGGGTTATTTTGTTAGTATCATTCATTATAAAGAATTAAGTTACTTTCAGTTGGCTTTAACGAATCCCCTGGCTAGTAGATACTAGTGCTACGAAATATAACTAACTTAAAGCTTTTTCAGAGCTTTTTAGTGTTTTTCAGAGCTCTTTAGATATTTAGGGCTTTTAATTTTCAGGGTTTTTAGAGTTTTCAAGACTTTTTAGAGAACATTCAAAGTTGATCTTCACTATTGTAGGGATTTGTTATTATAATTGTTTAACGAATCTCCTAGCTTGTAGATCCTAGTGCTACAGAGTATTATCAAATTTAAGCTTTTTAAAGCTTATTGGAGTCTTCTTGAGCTTTTTAGAGTTTCTCAGAGCTCTTTCAGGGCTGTTTAGTGTTTTTAGGATATATCCAAAGATAATCTTCATTATTGTAGGAAATTTTGTTAGTATCATTCATTATAAAGAATTAAGTTACTTTCAGTTGGCTTTAACGAATCCCCTGGCTAGTAGATACTAGTGCTACGAAATATAACTAACTTAAACTTTTTCAGAGCATCTTAGTGTTTTTCAGAGCTCTTTAGATATTTTAGGGCTTTTAACAGTTTTTAGGGTTTTTAGAGTTTTCAAGACTTTTTAGAGAACGTTCAAAGTTGATCTTCACTATTGTAGGGATTTGTTATTATCATTCTTTAACGAATCTCCTAGCTTGTAGATCCCAGTGCTACAGAGTATTATTAAATTTAAGCTTTTTAAAGCTTATTGGGGTCTTCCTAAGCTTTTTAGAGTTTCTCAGAGCTCTTTCAGGGCTCTTTAGTATTTTTAGGGTTTTTAAGAAACATCCAAAGATAATCTTCATTATTGTAGGGAATTTCGTTAGTATCATTCATTATAAAGAATTAAGTTACTTTCAGTTGGCTATAACGAATCCTCTGGCTAGTAGATACTAGTGCTACGAAATATAATTAACTTAAAACTTTTTCAGAGCTTTTTAGAGTTTTTCAGAGCTATTTAGATTTTTCAGAGCTCTTTAGATATTTTAGGGTTTTTAGAGTTTTCAGGGTTTTTAGAGTTTCAAGGCTTTTTAGAAAACATTCAACGTTGATCTTCATTATTGTAGGGATTTGTTATTATCATTCTTTAACGAATTTCCTAGCTTGTAAATCCCAGTGCTACAGAGTATTATTAAATTTAAGCTTTTTAAAGCTTATTGGAGTCTTCCTGAGCTTTTTAGAGTTTCTCAGAGCTCTTTCAGGGCTCTTTAGTGTTTTTAGGGTTTTTAAGAAACATCCAAAGATAATCTTCATTATCATTTTCGAATCTCCTAGCTTGTAGATCCCAGGGCTACGAAATATAATTAACTTAAAGCTTTTTTAGAGCTTTTTACAGTTTTTCAGAGCTCTTTGGATATTTTAGGGCTTTTTATAGTTTTCAGGGTTTTTAAGAATTTTCAAGGCTTTTTAGAAAACATTCAAAGTTGATCTTCACTATTGTAGGGATTTGTTATTATCATTCTTTATCAAATCTCCTAGCTTGTAGATCCCAGTGCTACAGAGTATTATTATATTTAAGCTTTTTAAAGCTTATTGGAGTCTTCCTGAGCTTTTTAGAGTTTCTCAGGGCTCTTTAGTTTTTTTAGGATATATCCAAAGATAATCTTCATTATCATTCTCGAATCTCCTAGCTTGTAGATCCCAGTGCTACGAAATATAATTAACTTAAAGATTTTTCAGAGCTTTTTAGAGTTTTTCAGAGCTCTTTAGATATTTTAGGGGTTTTTAGAGTTTTCAGGGTTTTTAGAGTTTTCAAGGCTATTTAGAAAACATTCAAAGTTGATCTTCACTATTGTATGGATTTGTTATTATCATTCTTTAATGAATCTCCTAGCTTGTAGATTCCAGTGCTACAGAGTATTATTAAATTTAAGCTTTTTAAAGCTTATTGGAGTCTTCCTGAGCTTTTTAGAGTTTCTCAGAGCTCTTTCAGGGATCTTTAGTTTTTTTAGGATATATCCAAAGATAATCTTCATTATTGTAGGGTTATTTTGTTAGTATCATTCATTATAAAGAATTAAGTTACTTTCAGTTGGCTTTAACGAATCCCCTGGCTAGTAGATACTAGTGCTACGAAATATAACTAACTTAAAGCTTTTTCCGAGCTTTTTAGTGTTTTTCAGAGCTCTTTAGATATTTTAGGGCTTTTAACAGTTTTCAGGGTTTTTAGAGTTTTCAAGACTTTTTAGAGAACATTCAAAGTTGATCTTCACTATTGTAGGGATTTGTTATTATAATTGTTTAACGAATCTCCTAGCTTGTAGATCCTAGTGCTACAGAGTATTATCAAATTTAAGCTTTTTAAAGCTTATTGGAGTCTTCTTGAGCTTTTTAGAGTTTCTCAGAGCTCTTTCAGGGCTGTTTAGTGTTTTTAGGATATATCCAAAGATAATCTTCATTATTGTAGGAAATTTTGTTAGTATCATTCATTATAAAGAATTAAGTTACTTTCAGTTGGCTTTAACGAATCCCCTGGCTAGTAGATACTAGTGCTACGAAATATAACTAACTTAAAACTTTTTCAGAGCATCTTAGTGTTTTTCAGAGCTCTTTAGATATTTTAGGGCTTTTAACAGTTTTTAGGGTTTTTAGAGTTTTCAAGACTTTTTAGAGAACATTCAAAGTTGATCTTCACTATTGTAGGGATTTGTTATTATCATTCTTTAACGAATCTCCTAGCTTGTAGATCCCAGTGCTACAGAGTATTATTAAATTTAAGCTTTTTAAAGCTTATTGGGGTCTTCCTAAGCTTTTTAGAGTTTCTCAGAGCTCTTTCAGGGCTCTTTAGTATTTTTAGGGTTTTTAAGAAACATCCAAAGATAATCTTCATTATTGTAGGGAATTTCGTTAGTATCATTCATTATAAAGAATTAAGTTACTTTCAGTTGGCTATAACGAATCCTCTGGCTAGTAGATACTAGTGCTACGAAATATAATTAACTTAAAACTTTTTCAGAGCTTTTTAGAGTTTTTCAGAGCTATTTAGATTTTTCAGAGCTCTTTAGATATTTTAGAGCTTTTTAGAGTTTTTAGGGTTTTTAGAGTTTTCAAGGCTTTTTAGAAAACTTTCAAAGTTGATCTTCACTATTGTAGGGATTTGTTATTATCATTCTTTAACGAATCTCCTAGCTTGTAGATCCCAGTGCTACAGAGTATTATTAAATTTAAGCTTTTTAAAGCTTATTGGAGTCTTCCTGACTTTTTTATAGTTTCTCAGAGCTCTTTCAGGGCTCTTTAATTTTTTTAGGGTTTTTAAGAAACATCCAAAGATAATCTTCATTATCATTATCAACATGCAGTTGTTTGGGTACGTTTTCTTGGTCTCCCTATTGAGATATGGACTGAGAGATCATTACTTTCTATTGGGAAAATCCTTGGAACACCAATTGTGGTGGATCAAAGAACCCTAAATCTGGAATATGGTCACTTCGCAGCTGTTTTGGTAGATATAGACTTCGCAAAGCATATTCCTGAGCGCGCTCTATCACTGCAGGAGGTAAAAAAATTTGGCAATATGTTGATATACCAAATTCACCTAAATTCTGTTTATCTTGCAATATTATTGGGCATGTTGATGGTGAATGCAAAAAGAAGAATAGCATGAAGACTGCTAGTAAGGAAAAACAGATTGTTCATAAACCTACAATCCAAGTTTGGCAAGCAAAATCAGCTAAAACTGATGAGGAAGAGGAGAAGTCTTTGAATATGGATAATATAGAGGATAATACGGTTGGTGCTTCAGCTGATGATACACAGTTGAAGGAGGAGCTTGATCGCTCTGAATCTGAGGTTCGTGAAGCTCAGCTTAGATTGCAAAACACAATTGCAGCCAAGGAAGCGCTTGTTGCACGTACACAATCTGCTCATGCAGACCATGCAAAAGTTACGCAAGTGACATATAATACTCAAATTCAGTCCGAGAAGAAGCAAAACTCTGAAGTTCAGTCCGTGTCTGCGTTGGAAACCCAAACAAGGGTCGTGAACAAACAAAATTTCGTGGCTAAATCTGTGACCAAAGATGGGATACAGGCCGTGAACAAACCAAAACCTAAATCTTTTAAAACCAAAAAAACTGTTGGGTCTCGTGAAACTACAGCTAAAGAAGATAATGCACGTACAGATTCTATCAATGCAGGCCATGCAGATGCACTTGAGTCTGGTGCTCAGTCCGTGGTTGAATTGATAAAACTTAAAAACACTCCTACTGAAGTTATTGATGAAGCTAATCAGTTGGAAAAGGAGCTTGCTAAATCTGTTGTTGAGTTGCGTGAAGCTCAGATGAAGTTTATTCATTGTAAAAATACTATTGCAACTCAGAAAGATATAGCTTTACGTAAAAATCAGGAAGACATGGCTGCACAGAGTTTTTCTAAAGACGAATGGACTGAAGTGAAAGGAAAGAAATCCCCTAGTAAAGGTACTTATTTCTCTTTTACTCCTTTTGAGAATGATTATACTCCTTTTGTGGATGAGTTGATGCAAATTGAAGTTGTGGTTAAAAACAAATTTGATGTCCTAGCATCTGAGTTAGGCATTGATAATGTTATTATTGAGGAGGAGGAGGAGGAGGAGGAGGAGGAGGAACAATTGGAATCTAGTGACTCAGATGTTAGTATGGGCTCTAAAAATTGGGGTGAGGTTGATGCTGAAATTTTAGCAAGGAAAAAAGCTAGGAAAGTTGCCAAACATGCTGCTAATATTATAGCAAAGCGTTCTTTGCAATGTGATTCAATTTTGGAATCTTCTCCCAGCAAGTCTATTGAGGAATCTCCGAGCCGTGACACTAACATGGAAATTCAAGCGGGGTTGGTTGATACTGTTTTTGATAAGAATAATATTTTGTCTAAGGAAGAATTAGAGGTGGCAAGCAATATTCAGTTGGAAGATGTGCGTGCTCAGTTCATTAGAAGTCCAGCTTTTAGACAAGAATATTTCAAAGAAAAGAGGGAGCAAATGGAAAGAATGAATTCAAATAAAAAATCTCCTAGTAAGTTGTCTCCTATTAAGCTTGTTCCTGGTAACTCCACTAAGGATGAAGACGGAGAGTTTTATGTGGATGAAGATGAAGATATCTTGGGTAATTATGCTTTTGATACGGATATTATGGATGAAATTTTTTCTAAGAGAAAATCGTATAGAGTTGGTAGCAGCAGAAGTAAATTGAAAGGAGTTGGCTATAGATATAGGTAGCTTCTTTTAATTTTCTTTTTTGTGGTTATTACTTTTGTTATTTCTTAAAAGTTATTTAGACCCCTTTGGTTTATGGGGGTAGGGAGTTTTGTGCTCCAAATTTGTAATTCTTGTAATTACGTTTTTTTGTTATAATAAACTTTGGACTTAACAAAAAAAAATTAAAGCTTTTTCAGAGATTTTTAGAGTTTTTCAGAGCTCTTTAGATTTTTCAGAACTCTTTAGATATTTTAGGGCTTTGTAGAGTTTCAGGGTTTTTTAAAGAACATTCAAAGTTGATCTTCACTATTACAGGGATTTGTTATTATCATTCTCGAATCTCCTAGCTTGTAGATCCCTGTGCTACGAAATATAATTAACTTAAAGCTTTTTCAGAGCTTTTTAGAGTTTTTCAGAGCTCTTTAGATTTTTCAGAACTCTTTAGATATTTTAGGGCTTTGTAGAGTTTAAGGGTTTTTTAAAGAACATTCAAAGTTGATCTTCACTATTGCAGGGAGTGGTTATTATCATTCTCGAATCTCCTAGCTTGTAGATCCCAGTGCTACGAAATATAATTAACTTAAAACTTTATCAGAGTTTTTTAGAGTTTTTCAGAGCTCTTTAGATATTTTAGGGCTTTTTAGAGTTTTCAGTGTTTTTTTTAGAGTTTTCAAGGATTTTTAGAAAACATTCAAAGTTGATCTTTACTATTGTAGGGATTTGTTATTATCATTCTTTATCAAATCTCCTAGCTTGTAGATCCCAGTGCTACAGAGTATTATCAAATTTAAGCTTTTTAAAGCTTATTGGAGTCTTACTGAGCTTTTTAGAGTTTCTCAGAGCTCTTTAGTGTTTTTAGGGTTTTTAAGAAACATCCAAAGATAATATTCATTATTGTAGGGAATTTTGTTTGTATCATTCATTATAAAGAATTAAGTTACTTTCAGTTGGCTTTAACGAATCCCCTGGCTATTAGATACTAATGCTACGAAATATAATTAACTTAAAACTTTTTCAGAGCTTTTTAGAGTTTTTCAGAGCTATTTAGATTTTTCAGAGCTCTTTATATATTTTAGGGATTTTTAGAGTTTTCAGGGTTTTTAGAGTTTTCAAGGCTTTTTAGAAAACATTCAAAGTTGATCTTCACTATTGTAGGGAATTTTGTTAGTATCATTCATTATAAAGAATTAAGTTAATTTCAGTTGGCTTTAACGAATCCCCTGGCTAGTAGATACTAGTGCTACGAAATATAATTAACTTAAAACTTTTTCAGAGTTTTTTAGAGTTTTTCAGAGCTATTTAGATTTTTCAGAGCTCTTTAGATATTTTAGAGCTTTTTAGAGTTTTCAAGGATTTTTAGAAAACATTCAAAGTTGATCTTCACTATTGTAGGGATTTGTTATTATCATTCACACAAGGTATAGGACTTAAGTTGCATTGTCACGACTCTGTCAATAGACGACCACTTAAGATACCAGACTTATAAGTTGATATTTAAAAGATTGTGGCGTACTTGGGTACCCTCGTCTTTTCATCCCCTCTTAGAGTATCCGAGAGGTATCCCAGAATATCTTATATCCTTTTCGTAATTAAAAAAAATGATCGGAGTATCTGATACGTAGCCTCGGGTATCTCCAAGTATTCGAAACTAATAGGCACCGATACGGATATGTCACCAATTTTAAAGTATATGTGCCTCATAAATAGAGGATGACTCGTGGAATTCACCTTGCCAGGATAATAAAAGGATCATGCCAATGAAGATGGACGATTACTGGAAGATAAACATTCAAAATTGTCAGTAACCCGTGGGAAGGTTTCCCAGTACGGAAAAACCTCTTTGTAGTAAGCTCTTGAGCACCCCCATAATTATTACTATGTCCAAGTACCAAAAATATTTAGTATTAAATCGAGGAAATTATAGAGTATTATTATTTAAAGGCTATACTGTATCTTCTTTGGCATGCTGGGTATAGTAAAGACAACATACCATGGGATATGAGGAATTCGTCGATAAGGGGATAATATGCAGTACACGTGACAAGTTCTGTGAGACAAACGAACCTCTTATAAAGACAGTTCACGCTGACCTCTCATTTTCACCATTGTACTGTTTACAACCATTTTCCACTATTTCACAAGTGTATAACCTAAAATACATACACAGCTTTGTTAGAGCACGGCTCGGTCGAACTCGTAAGCATTGCTATCTCAAGCTTGTTTGTCAAGTTTAGTTGTCAAAACTATAAGTCTTGATTTCTAGTCTACTTATAGCTAAGTCTCGGATTAGGATAGTAAGTGTAGTTGAGCATTAGACTTCACGGTGTTCGTCGATTGAAGACGAAGAACTACTAAGGGGGGCTTGTGGAACTTCATCAACAAAAGGTATGTGGAGACTTGAACTCATCTATCACTCAAAAGTATATCTACTATATCTCCTATTTGAGACAAAAGTTGTTTAGCTATATAGACTCAATTATACACATTTGATATTTCGAGTTGAGTTTAACTCGCTTACATATTTCTCGAAATATGTGTTGGTAAGCTTTCGTTTTAACCAAGTTCATCTTATATTCTTGGCGAAAGTCAAAAGATGATCATATGAAAATTGCCTTATAACATATTACATGATTTGTGTGAGACAGTCATTTGATGTAGACTCGGAATGTTTCGTATTGATCATTCGGTCACTTGAAAATTGCTTTGAAGCTAATAGTTTGTGTGAGACAGCTATTGTCGTCTTCCAAGAATGTTTCAATGATTAAAATTAGAGTTTAAAACAATTAACCATGATTGGATATAGCACAGTATGCGTACTTGTATGCTAACTGTTGCAAGTTATTCCAAGTCCGGGAACCATAGTATGCATACCCGTACGCGTACTGGTTGGTTAATGAAAGTGTGGGAACTTAGTATGCATACCAGTGTGCATAATGGCGTGAGTTTCAAGTCCCGGATATTCAACTGAGCTTTTGGAAGGTATGCGTACCCGTTCACATACTGGCGAACCCAAACTTAGTCCGACCACTTAGGTATGCGTACCCGTTTGCATACATGAGTAGGTTGTGTTCTGAAATCGGTTTGTTCATGAACTAATACATTTATATATTAAGGAATGCAATCTTTTGCAAACCGTGGCTATAATATTCATGAATTGATTCGAGTGAATCAAAATCGATTTTGTTTCAATTGTGTTTGTATACTTCTATGAGAATATAAACAATTGAACAACTCTAGAACTAGTTTCATTTGAGTCATTTGAACTAGTTATGGTTAAGATGAATATGTTTGATTGAAAATGTTTATATGGATAACTTAGGTTAACTACTGTTGAGCCAAAAAGGTGTACACGTTTAGGAACGGTTACTCATATCTAAAGGAAGTCATTTTTCATTTGTGTGTAACAAGCTAAGTTCGATCTAACGGTTGAAAGATATTAGCTTGAGTATAATCAGGTTTTCATCTAACGATGAATATTGAATGCTTTGTTGCTAAGGTAGCATTCATTGCAAACCCTGATTTGAAGACTATATAAGGGAGAACTTTCACAACTGGGAAACCTAATCCACACACCTCCTGTGTGATACTAGTTGCGACTAGAGTCGATTCTCCTTTAACCTTAGATTTTTCCAAAACCCTGTAAGTTAATGACTTGAAAACTTCATTGGGATTGTGAAGACCCAACTATTTTCTCTGTAGTTGCGTGTTCTGATCTTGCTGTTTTCTATCGTGATTGAGTACTATCTTCTTTAAGATTTTCTCGAGATTTGATCTCCGATAGGCAAGATAAAAATTAGTCACAAACATTTTCATCTCATCGTTTGTGATTCCACAATATCTTGTTTCGTTACCATACGATTAAGATTATTGTGAGGTGATTGATATTTCTAGGCTGTTCTTCGGGAATATAAGTCTGATATATCAATCGGTTCTTGTTCACCTTGATTTATCAAAAGACGGAACAAAACTCATAGGTATTTCTGTGGGAGACATATTTATCTATTCAATAGACTTTTTTGTGTGAGGCATATTGGTTTATTAAGTCTTCGACTTTGGGTCGTAGCAACTCTTAGTTGTGGGTGAGATCAGCTAAGGGAATCAAGAGTGGAGAGTACAGCGTGGTTCTAGAGGTGTAAGGAACGCGACTGTACCTTGATCAATGTTAGATTGGTTAGGGCTCAACTATATTGTAGTCCGAAGTTAACTTGGAGTAGGCTAGTGTATGTAGCGGCTTAATACAGTATGGTGTTCAAATCTGGACTAGGTCCCGGGGTTTTTCTGCATTTGAGGTTTCCTCGTTAACAAAATTTCGGGTGTCTGTGTTATTTCTTTTCCGCATTATATTTATTTATATAATTGAAATATCACAGGTTGTGCGTAAGTTCAATCAATTGTGAATCAAACCTTTGGTTGTTGATTAAATTGATTGATACTTGGATATTGGTTTTTGATACCTTCCAAGTTATTTCTTGTATTCAATCGGGCTCGCAAATTTCTATTTGTTTGATTGCAGATTGAATTGAGAAATAGAAATATAACTCTTGAATACTTTTCTTAATTTTGAGTCTGCTTTCTAGTTGATTCTCTTGAAAGTATATTGTAGTTTTTCCATACAGATTGCTAAGCGAAATATTGGGTGTGGTTGTTAGACTGCCTCCTTTTCGATTGGTATTAGAGCAGGAAAACACGTTTAAAGACCTCATAAATCTGTGTTTATAGCGATCTGACTCTATCGAAAGAAGTGTTATCTCTATAAACGTGCCGCCAATCTTCGATTGCTCGAATTACTTATGGTGGAAAATTTCTATGCGTGCCTTTCTTCAAGAGCGTGATTTTCAATCATGGGTTTGTTAATGGATATAATCTTCCGGTTGTTACAGAAGGCGATGTAACTATTCCAAAGGATATCGGTGATTATGATGCTGTCGGGATTCTTGCCGCACAACAAAATTATGACGGATTGAATGCAATCATCTGTGACGCCCCAACCTAATCACCTACATATCTAATATGATTATAACCTCATTGAAGCATCAAATCTAGATTAACGATCTTAAGAATTCAATTTCATAGGCTAATCCCAAAAACAAACCCATACTCTCTGATATGACATAAATGAAGATCTCTCCAGTGATATGAATATAATAATGTGTTGTTTTACAAAGAAATAAAGAATACATACATAAAAGATAAAAAAACATCTTCAGTTTTGTTAGAGCATTGCTCGGTCGAACTCGCAAGCGTTGCTATCTCAAGTTTGTTTGTCAAGTTTAGTTGCCAAAACTATAAATCTTGATTTCTAGTCTACTTATAGCTAAGTCTCGGATTAGGATAATAAGTATTTGAGCTTTAGACTCCACGGCTTTCATCAAATGAAGACGAATAACTACTCAAGGGAACTTGTGGAACTTCATGGACAAAAGTTATATGGAGACTTGAACTTATCTATCACGCAAAAGTCTATCTACCCTATCTCCTATTTGAGACAAAAGTCGTATTGCTATATAGACTTCAATTATGCGCATTTGCTATTTCGAGCCGAGTTTATCTCGCTTATCTATTTTTCGAAATATGTGTTGGTAAGATTTCGCTTTAGCCAAGTTCATATTTACTTGGGACGAAAGTCATGTTGATTATTTCAATAACTTGAAAATCGCTTTGATGAAAATAGTTTATGGATAACAACTATTTTAACATCCTCTAAGAAATTTTCAATGATTGAAATGAGAGTTTAGAACAAGTAACCATGTTCAGATATAAACATAGTGTGTTCTCACATTTGTGTAAAAGTCCAAAACCGGGAACCTAAAGTATGCATACCCGTAAGCATACTGCGTGTTGTTGGAAATCCGGGTAAGTATGTGTAACTGTATGCATACTGGCAGAAGTTTCACGTCCGTGAATTTCTGGTGGAGGTATGCGTACCCGTACGCGTACTGCGTGTTGTTGGAAATCCGGGTAAGTATGCGTACCTGTATGCATACTGGCGGAAGTTTCACGTCCGTGAATTTCTGCTGGAGTTTGGAAATAAAAACAAACTCAATCTGGTCACTTAATTATGCGTACCCATTTGCATACTTAAGCAGGTTACTTTCTAAAATCGGTTTGTTTTTGAACTAAAACATTTATATAATAAGGAATGCAATATTTGAAAACCGTGGCTATAATGTTCATGAATTGATTCGAGTGATTCAAAATCGATTTTGATTCGATTGTGTCTTGTATACTACCATGATATCTAAGCAATTGAACAACTATCTAACTAGTTATATGGAGACTTGAACTTATCTACCACACAATAGTCTATCTACTCTATCTCCTATTTGAGACAAAATTCGTATTGTTATATACACTTCAATTATACACATTTGCTATTTCGAGACGAGTTTATCTCGCTTATCTATTTTTCGAAATATGTGTTGGTAAGCTTTCGCTTTAGCCAAGTTCATCTTTACTTGTGACGAAAGTCATGTTGATTATTTCAATAACTTGAAAATCGCTTTGATGAAAATAATTTATGGATAACAACTATTTTAACATCCTCTAAGAAAGTTTCAATGATTGAAATGAGAGTTTAGAACAAGTAACCATGTTCGGATATAAACATAGTATGTTCTCACATTTGTGTAAAAGTCCAAAACCAGGAACCTAAAGTATGTGTACCCGTACGCGTACTGCGTGTTGTTGGAAATCCGGGTAAGTATGCGTACCTGTATGCATACTGGCGGAAGTTTCACGGACGTGAATTTTTGTTGGAGTTTGGAAGTAAAAAAAAAAACTTAATCCGGTCACTTAAGTATGCGTACCCGTTTGCATGCTTAAGCAGGTTATTTTCTAAAATCAGTTTGTTTTTGAACTAAAACATTTATATAATAAGGAATGCAATGTTTGAAAACCGTGGCTATAATGTTCATGAATTGATTCGGGTGAATCAAAATCGATTTTGCTTCGATTGTGTCTTGTATACTACTATGAGATCTAAACAATTGAACAACTCTCTATCTAGTTTATTTGAGTCATTTGAACTAATTATGGTAAAGATGAATAAGGTTGATATGAAAGTGCTCATATGGCTAAACATTGGTTAACTATTGTTGAACCGACTAAGTGCACACGTTTAGGTACGGTTACTCAAACCTAAATGAAAGTTCATTTCATTTGTGTATGACAAGCTAAGTTCGATCTAACGGTTGAAAGATATTAGCTTGAATCTAATCAGGTTTTCATCTAACAGTGAATATTGAATGCTTTGTTACTGTTGATGGCGGTTTTTAGCTTAGGGTTAAAATCGTAAAACCTTGCATCTGACGTCACTCTGCAAGGAAATGGTGCCGTGAGTGCTAACCTATCCACCAGCATATTTATTGAGTGTTAAATTTTATTTACATGAAATTTATCCAGACTGGCGAATGTTGCAACCATCCCAAACACTCTATAAATTTCGGCACCTCGCCAATACAAGACTCACTGAGTACTTTCCTGTGGTATGTTCCCCGGCAGAACCCTTAATATCGGTATGGCATGACGGATTTGTGTTCACTCTCGACGGAGTAGCATGAACCTCCAAGTACCAAAGTTAAGGCCATCACACGAAATGCTCAGATGGAAAGCACACTGCATTCTGTAGATAAGGATTTTTATGGCAGCATACAAAATCCAGCCAATTATTGTGATAACTCATAAAAAACTCATAAACCCGACTAATTTGCAAAATTAGGGTTTCGCGCCCCGCGTAGTACACTAGACCCCGTTGGTCGAAAACTATGCTTAGCCAAACTAGGCGATTAAATCCGCCACAGTGCACTGGAAGTTTGGCCACACCCTAGCTTGCCTTCCCCACTTCTCATCAACCAATCACGTCGCTTTAAATCTGCCACACTCACACAGAAGTGTAGCCACACCCATGCCTGGCCTTCCCTCTTAGATTAACCAATCAGGTTACTTTAAACTCCCCACAGTGTTGAAAAGAAGGAAATCGCGTCAGATAGCCGCAAAGCCAATTGGCTTACCAAAAACGCACCAGCGTTCCAAGAAGCATTCCAAACATGCCAAACGTACATACCATGCACACATGTTAGATGCACATGACAAACGCGCCAAACATGGCTACACACCCCATGCGACGTGCCATATAGGCTAATTAGGGTTTCAACAAACCAAACCCTAATTTAGGCAAGACTTCCAAACCAACGTGCCAAAATTTCAGTGGCTATGGCTACGCGCGCAACCGTGTTAAAAGCATGCACGAGCCATGCCAGCCATGCCGCAATACCGCTAGCACAAGTTAAAGGCGCCACTGCCAATTAAAGGTAGCCATGATCGACGACTACCTTTCCTGCTGAGATGCAATATCAGCCATCCAAGTTCGCCACCAAACTAACAGGCTTGTGGCAACTTTTTGAGCGACCATGCCGCCAAACCCTTTAGCCACGGCATCAAATCCCAGTTTGGCCACAACTCCTAATTTCGGCCACAGTGCCAAACCCTAGCCTTGGTTGTGCCGCCAAACCTTAACTTTAGTCACGGAGACAAATCTTAACCTTGGCCATGCTACAACACTACATACGTGGCCATGCCACTGACATGCTGCTATGCCACAGCCACTGGCATGCCACCATGCCACAACTAGTAGCATGTCGCTATGCCACGGCCACTGGCATGCCACCATGCCACAGCTATTAGTATGTCGCTATTCCACGGCCACTGGCATGCCACCACACCACGGATACTAGCATGTCGCTATGCCACGGCTACTGTCACGCCACCATGCCACATCTACTAGCATGACGCCATGCCACGGCTACTAGCATGTCATTATGCCACGACCACTGGCATGCCACCATGCCACGACTACTAGCATGTCGCTATGCCACGACCACTGGCATGCCACGGCTACTAGCATGTCGCTATGCCACGGCCACTGGCATGCCACCACGCCACAACTACTAGAATGTCCTTATTCCACGGCCCCTGGAATGCCACCATGCCACAGCTACTAGCATGCCGTTATGCCGCAGCTACGCAATTGGAATGTCATGGCTGCCACTAGCATGTCGTTATGCCATGGTTGCCACTAGCATGCCGTTATGCCATGGATGCCACTAGCATGCCGTTATGCCATGGCTCCACCAGGCGCTACTATGCAAATGGCTCCACTTCGCTATACAACAATATGCGGCCATAATAAACGGCTACCCTTCCTCATGAGATGTAATCCCGGACATTCAAGTTCGACGCCAAGCTGATGGACCTGTGGCAAGTTTTAGGAGGTCGACCAAGGCAAGCCTAATAGCATCTTATGCTATTTACCTGTGGAAAAGTATCTTGACTTTGACTTGCCACACGTAGAAACCTGCTGCATGTTTTCCACGAAAACACTCGAGACATCAAACATGTCACAAACTTGGGGATACTCATCAAGGTATTGATCTGGCGGTTTACATCACGCGGCGTGCAATGCGTCCGTTACAAGAGAGTGTCATGAAGTAGGACAGTTAGTGGTGGTAAAATTAACGGTGTAAACAATTAATTTCCTTCATCATGGAAGCGTAATGACTTACAGTTATACGAAGTATAAACTCAGGGAAGTAATGGGTTGGTTAGGACTGAAGTTATGGTTGTCTTGTGATGCTTTCCATTGAACTGTTGTTTACAGCAGAGTCGGTGATTGAGCTAAATTGAAATGGCTAAAGGAAGTTTTGCTGGTGGAACTGGTAATGTAATTGAATGGTTCTTAAGATGTGCAGGTGATTTGGAATTGCAGGAAGAAATGGAGTCGGTATATGGTGGCTGTGAGAAGATGAGAAGAATGAGAAGAGGAATTACAAGGGTCATTGATGAACTGAGGAAAATCCAGGGTAGGAGCTATAATTGAGCCTGAAACAGGCCAGAAATATCTCAGAACCGGACTGAACTCGGCCGGAATCGGAGTATGTCGAGTTGACTCACCGATCCGGGTAGTTTACTCAGATGGACTTGGGCCGATATTGTATGGGCTAGACAGGCTTGGTCTCTGGCGAGCTTGCCATAATTTATGCGTGACCTGAACATAGAATTTGTGTGGGAAAGAAAAAGAGTATATCAAAGGGATATCTGTTTACATAAAAAAAAATCTCTTCCTCATCTTCTATTTTTGTTCTAGGGTTTAAAAACATGAAACTTCTTTTCATTCTTGTGATGAACTCCTTTAACATGAGTACTTAATTTTATCATTGGTTTAAGGAATAAGTTGGATTTCCAAATATAGGTTTTTATGCAATGAATTAGTTTTGTCTCCATATTATCGTTTATGATTCACCATTAATATTGTTACATGATTTGAATGTTTGTTTGGTTGAGTCTAGAATCAATAGAGTTTTTTTTCATCTCTATTGCTAGATTAGAATTTATTATACGCAAAAGTGATAGATTCCTGATTACAAGTAGCATAATTGTGATTATTGCTTGTAGTGATACATCCTAGTAGTCCCAAGTGAGTCATAACCTTTGTTAAATCGGATTAGTGCTTTTACACGTTCGATTGCTTTGATTGGCCTGATTTCATAGAACTTAATGCATCTAGGGAATTAAACTTGATTAGTGCTTTTAATAGGTTGTTCTCTAAGATATTTTTTTTTTGCTAAGTCAAGAAAATATATTGATAAAAAAAAGATATTTACAAGATAGGTGAAGGAGAAAAGGGATCAGAGAAACCCCTAAAAAACTCCTAAAACCTATTTAAAACGATATTAAATTACATTTGGAAACTCAATAGAACTTAAAAAAAACTGGTCGACCATCAAAGTGAAAACCAACCCCATCCTCTAATAAACAACGACGCTTTGCCATTGCATCAGCTGCAAAATTTGCCTCTCTAAAAGAATGTTCAAAACGAATTGAACCATATAAACCTTTAACTTCCATCCATCTTTGCCTAGCAAACCAAGGAACGTTATCTTCTTCCAAAGCCTTCAACACACTTGTAGAATCTGATCTAATAACAATGCAAGCATATCCCCACTGAACTGCCCACTCCATACCCACAATAATACCATACAATTCAGCCAAATAATTAGAAGTAACTCCCAAACCAATACACATTGCACCTACCACTTCACAATTTGCATTCCTTGCAACAACACCAGCTCCCGCCACCCCTGGATTACCTCTTGAGGCGCCATCCGTGCACAAAAGCAATTCATTATCATTAGGAGGAAACCAAAAACACTCCTTGGGATCAGTAAACTTCACCTTTCTATGCCGAACCCTAAAAAACTCCAGAATTCTCAAGTCATCCATAGAATTATGCATATAACTCTTCATACGAACTGAATAATCTTGCATCAAACTAAAAACACGTTTTTGAAATAAAGACCAACAAGGGTTCTTCTTTTCATACACTTTTTTGTTCCTAGTGAACCATAATTCTGACCGCACAACCAAATTCACTACCAACCACAAATCCTTAACAATACCACTATGATTTTTTGCCTTTTGGTAATAAGTAATAATATCATAATTAGGTTTAATTTTGAAAATACCTTCAATCCACTCCCAAGCTTGACGCGCAAAATTACAGCTCCAAAGAATATGTTGGAGAGACTCCTCCTCAATCTGACACACACTACATTTAGATGCAAGTTGAATTTTAAATCTGCTACGTACCTTATCAAGAAAATCTCTAAGATAGAATTCATATTCGCATCTTTTAATGTGTTTGTTGATGACAAGAGGAGATTTGCGGGATATACTTGCGATCAAGGTATCTTAGGGCCTTTGATAAGAGAGAGATTAAATATCAATTCTAGTTATTGTTAAAAAGCATGTTTGTGAATGAAGATGAATCCTTAAACAATATTTGCTCTATTTAATTTGCTTGTTTATTTCTTTGTTTTGTTTTTTATTTTATTTTAGTATATAAAATTCAGAAAACCCCCAATTGGTATTTATAGGAAACCGAAACAATTTGACAACCTTAGTCCTTTCTGTGGGAACGATCCTTTCTTGCCCTTGCTATATTTATATTTTGAGTAGTAAGAAAGTGTAATTTATTTTTGATGCATACGACAACGATCAAATTTTGGCGCCGTTCCCGGGGAGGCAGCGGTTGTCACTTGTTTTTGGTTTCTTATTTTTGTTTTTAGTCTTGTTTTTTTTTTTAATTTTTTTTAATCTTTATTTTCTGGTTTTTAACCTTGTTTTGAGAACTCTTGTTTCAGGTACCAATTATTATGGACGGAGCATATTGGAACAATGGGTACGGTTTTCAACCTCAACAAAATTATGACAACTATCACCCTTATGGGGAATACAATCAAAACCAATCCTTTGGTTATGGTCAATATTCCACGTACCCTTTGAGTTATTCTCATACATACCAACCTTCTTACGGTAGGTATGTACGTGAGCAACCACAAGGAGGGGAGACTAGTGTACTCCTATTCATATTTCTTCGAGTTTGGTAGATGAGATGCAACAACTTATGGTGGGCATGGAGTCAGTTTGTAGACAACCAAGCATGGAACCAATTTCGTCGACCGAATATGCTAATAGCATGTTTGGCCCAATTTCTGATCGTAGTTATGATCATTCACCCATTCAAAGGGATGATAATTTGTCTAGTAATACTGAAGTACGTGATTCTACTTTTTTCTTGTCGAACGAGCTTTACCAACAAATGGAACACTATTTTCAAAATTTGGATGGATCACTGCAAGAGATTCAAAAAGGCGTTTCCATTTTAAGACAAGGCATTGAAGAATACAAAGAGGACATGCAAAATTCTGCGAAAGACCATTCTTTGGGAAGTGGTAGCCAATCTTATGTCAACTATGATAGTGACGATGACTATGAAAGTACAACGCTTGAACCAATTTACGGTGACATCCCCGAGGAGTGTACAATGGAGTCTTTTTGCGATCAAAGTGAAGATGAAAAGGAATATGATGACACTAGTGCAGCTTACTCAAGCATTGATCTTAATAATGATCAATAACATATTCAAAAGGTAGAGCTTGGGGATGATGCAATGCGTGTTCTTAAAAAGTTCCTTATGGAGAGACTTGAATCTACAGTAGCATATGTGCCTTACAACGAAGAAGAGTGTGTTGAGAATGAAACCGATATGACCAATATTGTGGAAGACCCAATTGAGCTTGCAAAGGATTGTAATGATGATGTTTATGTCGAGACTTTGGTTAAGGCAGAAACGGACGAAGAATGGTTGCAAGGTTTGATAGAGGACCATGATATAAAAGAGGTGAATAACTCACTTGAGCTTTTCAAGGATGAAAAGGATTCCGTAATACAAGAGATTGTGCAAGGTTTGTCTAACCCTTTGCATATTGTTTCTTCTCCTTTATCTCTTATTGGTTTGAATGTATGTGCTTCGAAAACATTGTTGAATGACTTTGTTTCTCGATATCCGCCATTGGAAACATTTGATTCTCATGCTATGCAGGTTTGTGAACAGGAAACCATAAAAGTTCCCGAATTCTATATTCGTTATACACTTCCAAGTGTGGACAAGAATAAGTGTGGGGGAAACTTTTATCGGTTAATAGCTTCGTTTCTGTTTTATATTACTAATATGTGTGCGAAGCTAGTGTTTGCAAAACAGGTTCTATGGAAGGATCCTCAACTTTTCAGGTTATTGGTGTATGGGGAATCGGTCTTGCAAGTCGGGCCGACGACTTTAAACCAAGCACTAAATGGGAGGCAACCCACTGGTTTTGTGTATCTATCTCTATCTTTTTATTTCTCAAGTCTTTTATTTTTATTTTCTTATTTTGGATATTTGCATATCAAAACTCCAACTTTTAGAAATTTTTGAACAATTTAGAATAATCACTAGCCTTTCTAAGTAGATGGAATTTTTTCTTGACAATGAGGCATATATATTGGCTGAGTTGGGATTAGATTCCAACTAAATAGCTTGTTTAGTGTTTATCCTCTATTTTTCAGAAATAGCTATGAGTTGGTATATCATTTTTTTATCATGCATTTTATTTTCTTACTATGTAGATATATCATGTTATGAATTTCCCATCTTAAATTTTACTTTGGATGATTTAATTTACATTGAGGACAATGCAAAGTTTAAGTGTGGGGGAGTGTTTTCGCATATAGAGTTTTTTAGCCTTGTTAGTTTTTCCTTTTATGATTAAAAAAAATGCTTTATACACTCCGAAACGTAGAAATATGTGCCTTTAGGATGACACTATCAATATAAATGGATGGAACCATCTTGGATGCGGGAGTTGAGGAACCCATTAACTACAAGGTACAGAATTATTCAAGTGTTAGAAATAATATGAAAGTTGTTACCATATCTCGGAATATCACCATATCACTTTCTGTTTTTATTTTTGCAAACTTTATGTTATATCTATGTGATTTGGTGGGTCACTAACATCGAATTGTTATTACTGCTAGGATGAAATAGAGTGATTGAGTTATTAAAAAAAAAAAAACAGACCAATTAGACCAACCGGTGTATAAAAAAAAAAAAGACACTTGGATAACAATATGTGTGTGTTCTCCCTGTCTCCGTCGCCTAAACAAGCGTGGAATGCAGGATCCACGGGAATTACCATGTAATCTGCTGACAAGAATCATGCGCTTGGATTCTAAAAAGAAAAAAAAATCCAATCATGTTGTCGATTTGAAAAAAAATTGAAAAAAGAAAAGAAAAAAAAAGTATTATTATTGTTCAATAAAATCGACTCCTGGTTCCCTTGTATATGTCAGTTGAGTTGATCTAGAATTAAGATTGTCGACCGCTGGTTCCCTTGTATATGCCAGCTGTTGATATCAGAATTCAGACCAGTATCTCAATCCAATAGGAGTCATAGGTTCATCTTGGTGGTGACCTTCAGACAGATATGGGAAACACCGTTCACTTAGTCAACATTCGCAAACATCTACTTTTATATCCATCTTCTTAATCTTTTCATGTATGATTGTGATTAGTCATATTCCGAGTATTGTGGTTTTTTCAACTTTCTGAGTGAAGCTTAATTTACATATATATTAATTTGGATTCGCATCAGGGTACCTCCTCTAATAGCCATTGGATTCGTTCATAGATTTGTCACAGATATATGGAGTTGGAAATATAGGTTTTGTAGGTATAATTTTTTTAAACCTTCACGAGACTATAACTCGTCCACTAGGGACACCTCAGGGTTCAAAGGCCTGTTATTCATGCTAAGAGTAACCGTATTCTCGACGAGACGGAGTTGTTTGTATGTTTTGGAATTATTTTGTTTGATTTGCTCGAGGACTAGCAAAGTCTAAGTGTGGGGGAATTTGATAGGTGTCTAAAACACCTAATTTTATATTTAGTATTTATGCTTTCTTTACTACTTTTCTTGTAAATTATGTATCTTATGTTTGCTTTTGAGTGTTTAGGTACTTTGGAGTCATTTGGAACAAAAGAAAAAGAAACGTCACTTAAAAGGGCAAGGCAGATTATTTCTCATTATTTGCTTTTATTTCTTCATCTCTATCTGAAAAGCATGACATCTTTAGTGATGAAAAGAAATTGAAGAGAAGAAGTGGATTTGAGAAGTAAGAGATGGACGATGTTGGTAGAAGAATTCGAGAAAGAAAAAAGCGTTCATCTGGAGCAAGGAATGCAGAATCGTCGTTGTACAGGCATGCGCTATTGGAAGCACAGAGGAGCAAAATGAGGTGTCATTCTTTGGGAGCTCTCTTAGGGTGCCTAAAGTCATCTGGGTACCCCTTAGCTAATTCACCTGAGTAGTTGTATCACTCCAGTTTCTCTTACCCTAAAGTTCAGAGAAGAGTTTATCACTTCTCATTATTTCCTACAACACCTGAAATTGAGAGGAGAAAAGGCGGTTGCTGGCAGAAAAGAAATTCGACGGAGTTGGTAGATTATGGTGTTGATTTTCATGGGTTTCAAATGAATCTGAAGTTAATGAAGACTTGGACTCGTTGTTGAAGATGAAGCTGATATGTTGGAGATCGAGAAAGAGATCTGAAGCCATGCGAGAATTAGATGGAGGAATCGAAATTCTGTTAATGTTTGAATTGAAATTGATTTAGCAGATGGCTGTGGAGAGATTTGTGGCAAGCTTCAGTTGCAGATGGGGATCTGTATTGAGTTAACAAGATCGAAGGAGAAATTGAGATTGAGAGATGGTGGCCATGAACTGCTAAAGGGTTCTGCTGAGTTTGAATTCTCAATCGGGAACTCAGTCGAAGGAGGAATCGATGAGTTAGAACGAATCAGGAGAAGTGGGTTTAACTCAGATTTGAAGTTTCAGCAGAGTAAGAGAAGAATTGATGCTCGAAACAATCCAGAGAGAAGATATGGAATTAGTTGAAGTTGTTGCTGATGATTTCAGTAGTGAAGAGAGCAGAACAAGGGATGGTGTTGTCGACTGAGCTAATGGGTCTGTTGAATTGGGGATTGAACTGAAACAAGAGAGAATGAGCTGTTTTCATAGAACTTAATGCATCTAGGGAATTAAACTTGATTAGTGCTTTTACACGTTAGGTTGTTCTCCAAGATAGAATTCATATTCACATCTTTTAATGTGTTTGTTGATTACAAGAGGAGATTTGCGGTATGTACTTGCGATCAAGGTATCTTAGGGCCTTTGATAAAAGAGAGATTAAATATCAATTCTAGTTATTGTTAAAAAGCATGTTTGTGAATGAAGATGAATCCTTAACCAATATTTGCTCTATTTGATTTGCTTGTTTATTTCTTTTTTTTGTTTTTTATTTTATTTTAGTATATAAAAATCATAAAAAAAACCCATTGGTATTTATAGGAAACCGAAACAATTTGACAACCTTAGTCCTCTATGTGGGAACGATCCTTTATTTCCTTTGGTATATTTATATTTTGAGTAGTAAGAAAGTGTAATTTATTTTTGACGCATATGACAGCGATCAACTGGAGCCATGCTTCACCGAGTAATATTCTTCCATTCATACTTTTGCGAAAAATAAGCTTTTCCATTATTCTAGAGTGATTTTTAGCAAACGGAAAGCCAGAACACATAAATAGCACAACAATAATGCTTGTTGACGAGTCACATTTCCTCAATTTGGCTACTTCCTCAATAACTTGCCCGCATGACATTGGCAATAGTAATTCCAACATAGGGGAAACAGTAACAATAGTTAAGGATTTGACAAACCTTTATTCGAAAATCATACAAGGCGTCCGTGGCATGCCGCCCGAGCATGTAGAAGTGTGGGGTGCTAAAGACTGGTGAGATCTCTAGAAATCTTGTCTGGTGAAGGTTGAAGCCAGCTGAGAGAAGGTGTCTGCCGCCACCCGATGATCTTCTTCCCTGCGTATTCTCCGCTTTAGTATTTTGAATGAGATGTTTCTTGTAGGGTTTGATTTTGAAGTGATTGATAATGGCTTTGTGAGGGTTTGGAATTACTTGGTACTTTTCCTTTGGGATGATTCAGGAAAACTTATTTTTGAAAGAAACGATGCATTAACTAAAATCAAAACCTAATTATGAATGCAAGCAGTGCAATCATTTTGGGGGAATTACAGATATTGCATGAAAAGGGAAATTGCTGAAGGAAATACTATGGAGAATTTTGAAGCGAGGGGAGGCGTGACACCTTAGGCCTTGAAGGGTTTGAGCCACCGGGCATGTATTACTACACCTTCTAACTTGCCAGCATTGATGAGCTTGCAATAGCCTCCCAAAATAACTTCTGCTACTAGGTATGGCTCATCTGTGGAATCGGACGAAGGAAGTTGAGCGGTGAATTTTACTACCATGTCTCCAACTTGGAATGGGTTTTGATGTTGCGCAGCTATTTGATTCTTGGATCCATTATTGTTGACTAAGATAGCTTCCAAACTTTTCGTGAAACACTTGAAGGGGCCGACATCCCATTCACACCTTCCAAATTACGCCCGGATTGATAATTGGGTCTAGTCCCCAGGCCCGGGCGAGAGGAGAAGTGACAGGTTGCAGAAAGGGTTGTTCAATGAGACTTACTTGTGTCTGAAATCTGTGTATGTACGTCGATGGGATTTCTCCAGGAAACTGAGTTACATTGGCAAGTTGTAGATACGGCAGCTTATAGTCCTCAGGGTCGGGCGGCTTGTTGGAAATTCTTTCAGGTACAAACACCGACAGAGGACATACTCTTAATTTTTCTTTATTGTTATGCACCCAAGAGCTCCCCAGAATCATTTCATAATTTGGGCATTCTTTGACAATGTGGAATTTGTCGTGTGTCAAAGCATTTCCCACCTTGATTTCGAGATTGATGTAGCCGTAAGCATTTATTGCTTCTCCTTCTGGGTTTTTGACCACAATTGGGGAGTGAGTAGCCTCTTGCTTTGAAAACCCTGCAGATCTCAATGTATTGACTAGGGCTGCACAAGACCCGCCCACGATACCCAAACCCACCCGTACCCGCTAAATCCGTGGGTTTTTAATCCATACCCGCCCGTTGTGGGTGCGGGGTTGGTTATGAAGAAAAAAAAACGCTGTCTGTGGGTGCGAGGTTGGTTTAAGCTAATACCCGCCCATACCCGCCCAAAAAACCCGCAGATTATATACCATTAGATAAAACTAATCCTACTCGTCCATTATGAAACCCTAATACTAGTAGATAGGATAACTGATAACCCTCATTCACTTTCTACACTCTTCTCTCTGTTCGGCCTCTCCTCTTCTTCCTCCTCAGTTCTTCTTCTTCACCTACGAACGACAATTACCAGAAATCTTCACCAGAAATCGACAACAACAACTTCGAATCTTCACCAGAAATCGACAACAATCGAAAAATCAACAAATTCAACACTTAATCTTCATCTGTGAACTTCCTAGATATAAATATTTTGGGGGGTTTTAGTTTTTTTTTTTCTCACTTAATCAAGGAGAATAGAAGTTACTCTAAATACTTGAATATAAAGCGGGTTTAAACCCGTTTAAACCCATACCCGCCCAACCCGTAGCGGGCGGGTAACAAAACCTGCCCGCTGTTTATGGGTGCGGGGTTGGTTATGAAAAAAAAAAACCCGCAATCTGTGGGTGCGAGGTTGGTTTTAGCTTATACCCGCCCATACCCGCCCATGTGCAGCCCTAGTCTTGACAGTAACAATTTTGAAGTCGGATGCCGCGTCGATTAGTGTGCTATCGAACTTGACATCCTTCAGGTGAGCAGTGGTCAGCAATCCCCAGTTGCACTTTCCAACAGTGTTTCCCTAGAGAGATCAGGATTTAGGAATGGCTTATTCGACAGACAAAAGCCGTTTTCCTGACACAACACGATGAGGGCTGCAAATATGTATTGACGCTGCACCTTGGAGAAATAGAGGATTTCGCATACACGCTGCATCATGGACTGCACAGGTTTGTGAATGGAGTCCCCAGAAAGCATAAAACTCCTGACTGGAAGAGGATCTCTGTGAACTCCCTCATTGCCCAGTTGAAGTTTTCCCGCTTCTAGTTTTTCCTTGAAGATGCGTTTCAATCTATTGCATTCGTTGGTCGGGTGATGGAAGAACCTGTGGTAACGGCAATACTTGGGATTTGCCATTTCCTCTTCAGTTGGCGGGCGCCTGATAGGAGGCAGCTTGATGGCATCATCTTGAATCCATGCTTCCAAGAGTTCAACTACCTACTCGATTGGGAATGGGGAATCCAGGGCAGCTTCTCCGGCTTCTTGGTGTTGCACAAGAGCTTTAGTCGCGGCCTTTCGAGGTGGAGCCGCCTGATGTGCTGGTGCTGCACGCTTGGGTGGTTGTTCTACTGCTGGAGCTTTCCTTTTTCCTCCTTCACCCACCACGCTTACAGATGGGTCAGTGTTATATTGCTTGTTGATGAGGCTTCTGTTTCCTCGAGTTTCGCGCGCGTCTTCACTCTTTGCCGGCCTAGTTCTTTCTAACAATGTTGGTGCTGTTGTGGCCGACCGCTTAGCGGCTTCATGAAGTTCAGAGAATGTGTAGAAGCGTAGACTCTCCAATAAGGCGCGGTAAATGGGAACCATGCCATTGATGCAAGACTCCATCGATTGTTTCTCAGTCATGTTTGGGTCGTGACAATATAGTTCCTGAATTCTGAATCTTTCGACGTAATCATTTGGATGTTCATTGTTTCGTTGCAACATCCTTCCTAAGTATGAAAAGGTGATTTGCTCAGACACAAAGAAATACTTCTTGTAAAAAGCGCAACCATCTCACACCAGTTGGATATGATGTTTGGTGCAATGTTGTTGTACCAGGTGTACGCTCTTCCAGTAAGTGACTTTGAAAATTCTTTCAAGCGGAGGACATGATTGTATTCATGCTCACCCAAGGATTCTAAAAATCGAGAGATATGTTCACGTGCATTACCAGTGCCGTCATAAAGGGAGAATTGAGGAGAAGAATATCCCCTCGGAAGAGGAACTCTTTGCACATCAGGTGGATACGGAGGTTAATGCTGGTGCATGTCCACCGGGTTTTCTCTGTCTCGATTTCGGAGAAGTCGTTCCAAATCTTCACGTGTGATGAAATTGGATGGATGATTCCTCTCAAATGGGAGAGCCTCTTCATCTACAAGGATGCGCCCTGCTGAGGTACTGGCGCCAGGGGTATTAAAAGTTCTCCTCCTTGGCTCTGGTCGGCGTGGTTCTTGCGGTAACCGCTCCTTTAGTGTCTTGGGGAAAGTAAGCACCTCCTTCTGAGTTGAAGCCATGTCCTTCTGAGCCTTAGCAAGAACTTCCTGTCTTTCCATCAAATCATCAACGATGATAGGGGGTTTGGTCTCCTCTGGTTCCTCCAGTCTCTCGTCCCGATGGTGGAGTGGCGGCGACTCTGGTGATAACTGGGGGCTTCACGCTTGAAGAAATATTGGTGATGGCGGCAACGGCTCTGGATCTGGTGATCGGAGGTGTAGTACCTGAGAGAACGTTTCCTGCACCGCTGGTGTTGATCATGCTGACAGGTGGTACATTGGTGTTACTAGAAGGAACGTTGAACCCAAGGAAGTTCTTAGCGCCGGTGGCATCAAGGTTTTTTGCTGACCCGGACCTGATCTCTACCATCTTGAAATTGAGATTGAAAAAATGAAATTGAAAATTGAAAATTGAAAATTGATATTGCAAACGAGAGATTAATCTCTCACTGTGGTCGCCAATTGTTTATGGGTAAAAACTGTTTCTGCTGGTTTTGGTAAATTTAGGTTTGTGGATGACAAACGAATATAAACCTAAAACAAATGCACTGCACTGGAGTACTTTAGATTCGAGAGATCAATCTGTACAATCATGGCCTAAACCAAGAAATGGCCATTCCAATCTTGTTTCGGTCACAAAGTGAAGGAGAATGGTTGGATTTAGGGAGGGAAGCGAATAAGGTGTTGAGACCAGAATGGTTAATTCTGAAGGTGTGGCTATTTTATGACTTGTATCAGAATGTGGAACTGGCTTGCGGAATGTAAGCTATCAGTTCTTTGGTGTTTTTTTTCTGGATATTGTGTTGTTGTTAACCAAAACTGTTGCCGTTTGGTTGAAATATGTAGAACCTATTTATACAAGTCATATTGAACGCGCCCTGATCTCGTAGAAAGTGGGAATGATTGATTGATGGATAAGTGGGGTCGTGTGTAAATGCCATAAACCACGTTCCCACTTTGAAGGAGACGGGTTAGTTTACACCCACTACTTCTTGCCGCCACTAACTGCCCTGCTTTCTAACACTTTCTTATAATGGGCGTGTTGCACGCCGCACGCTGTAAACCGCCAGACCAATACCCTGATGAGTATCCCCCAGTTTGTGACATATTTGATGTCTCGAGTGTTTTCGTGGAAAACGTGTAGCAGATTGCTATGTGTGTCAAGTCAAAGTCAAGAGACTTGCCGTAGGAGAATAACATGTGGCACTATTAGGATTATCTTGGCTGGTCACCTAAGACTTACCACAGGCCTGTCAATTCTGTGGAGAATTTGGACGGCTGAGATTGTAACTCATGAGAAAGGGTGTCCATTGATTATGGCCACATTCTGTTGGCGCCCAATAATAGCACAGTGGCGTCATTGGTACATGCCAATGGCATAGTGGCATATTTAGTGCACGCCGGTGGCACAATGGCATGGTTGGCATAGTTTGCGCATGCCAGTGGCACGGTGGTGCAAGTAACGCCGAGCGTAGCCATGGTCGCTAGATTTTGGCACATTGGTGTTAGACCCAAATATGGCTTGGCAACATTAGTTCTAGTTTCCACATCAATCCCAATGGTCTGGGTAGCATGATTAGGCTTGGTTGGCGTAGCAACTTCGCCTAAATTAGGGCTTGGCATGCCGAAACCCTAATTAGTGTGTGTGGCATGCGGCCGCGACATGGTGACGCTTTTTGTGCGAACGGCGCCATAGTCACGCCAAAGGAACTATAGTAAGGCCATAATATGGAAAAGGCCACAAGAGAAAGGGTTGTTATGAGTGTCTATGATATGGCGCCATTCCTAGGGTTTACTGGGTCCCACATGGCTCGTGGCATGTTGTGGGGCCCAAAGTGGCGTAATTTGAGCCACAACCGGAAATTAGGGTTTTGGTTAATGCGCCTAAAGCAGAGTCGTGCTTCTGACTAGAAAACCTAATTTAAGCGCATCATGGCGTTGGCCACGAACATGAGGTAGGTTAGCACGTAGACGCGTTATTTACAACACATTGGCATGTTTTGGCATGCTGCCACAAAGTGGCACGTTTGGAGCGGTGGAGCGGCATGTTGGCATTCCGTTCAGCTCATTGGCGCAACATGACACGTTTGGCATGTTAGCGCGGTTTTGGAAAGCCAATGGCTTTGTGACCATTTCGCGCAGTTTGCCTCTTTTAACGTCGTGGCAAGTTTGGAGCAACCTGATTGGTTAATATAAGAGAGGTCGGCCAAGCATGGGCGTGGCCACACCTGTAGCGTGCGTGTGGCGGGTTTAAGGCGACCCGATTGGTCGGTCGGGTAACATGGGGCGTGACCAATTGCAAATGGCACCGGCTGGCCTAAGGCATGGCCGCACCTCCCTTTTCTGCTGCTCCTATTCCGCGACTCCTTTTATTCTTTGTTTTCTGATTTTGGGTAGGATTTTGTACCTACTAATCTATAGCAGATTAATTGCTTAGTTCGCCTAAGCTTAATTTTGACCAACGGGGTCTAATATATTGTGCAAGGTGCAAAACCCTAATTTTTGCAAATTAGTTAGGGTAATATTTGAATCTTGTGAATTATCACAAAATTGATTGAATTATATGTGTTGACACAGAGTTCTTTAAGTTTATTTCCAGAGGGCAGTATGCTTTCTGATTGAGTGCTTTTATGCAAGGACCTTAACCTCGATACTTGGAAATTCGTGCTACTCTGCTGCGAGTGAACACAAATTGTCATGCCATATCAATATTAAGGGTTCGGCCGGGGAACATAGCATAGAAAGTATCCAAAGAAACTTATATTAATTGAATAACATGGGCATGGTGCCGAAATTTACAGAATATTTGGGATTGTTGCTACATGCACCATTCTGGATAAATTTCATGAGGAAATATTGAGTTGCTCAGTAAATGTGCCAGTGGAGAGGTTGAACACTCATCACTTTTACATGGCTCCGTTTCTTTGCAGAGTGACATCACATTGAACGGAAGGTTTAAAATTTTAACCATGAACTAAAAACCACCATCAATAGTAAGGAACACGACTGTACCTTGATCAGTGTGAGATTGATTAGGGATCAACTACATTCCAGACCAAAGTTAGCTTTGTAGTAGGTATCTGTAGCGGCTTAATACAGTGTGGTGTTCAAATCTGGACTAGGTCCCCGAGTTTTTCTGCATTTGCGGTTTCCTCGTTAACAAAACTTCTGGTGTCTGTGTTATTTCTTTTTCGCATTATATCTTGTTATATAATTGAAATATCACAGGTTGTGCGTTGAATCTATTAATTGGTAAACCCAAAGTTTGGTTGTTGATTTAAATTGATTGATCCTTGAACATTGTCTTTGGTACCGTTCAAGTTATTTCTCTTATATTCAATCAGGCTCACAAATTCTTATTTGTTTGATTGCAGATTGAATTGAGAGACTGAGATATAACTCTTTGATATACTTTTCTTAAGATTGAGTCTAACTGTCTAGTTGATTTTCTTGAAATTATATTGGATTTAGTCCATATAGATTGCTAAGCGAAATATTGGGTGAGGTTGTTAAATCCCCGCTTTTTCAATTAATATCAGAGCAAGCAAACACTATAAACCTAATAAATTTGTGTTTGACTGATCCTTAAAGTTTGCCCTTATAGGAAATTTCTTTTGGAAACTTGCTCTCGGCATCTGTAACGCACGCCAAAACTCCTTAATCATTGTTCAGAGATTATTATGGACCAGACCTCTGCTTTCTCATGATAATCTCATTCCATCTAAGACTTTGGAAAACTTAGATGATGAGAAACAATCTAAAGGAAAAATTAAAAAGAAAGGAAGGTTGAGAAAAAGTTCTTTACGCTCAAAGATATGGAATCTTACTAGATTAAATCTTAATCTTTTTTAGGAATACTATCGTGATGGAGCAATTGACAAAGATCTATTTAGAGCATTTGAAAACGTTTTTAGATTCTTAGAAAAGCTTAATTCGGTTAAGAATAAGAACTGATATGATAAAATTTGGTACATGTCAAATCATGTAATCAGATGTACGAACTAAACATGTTGTCAACACAAGCAAGTCCGATAAAACGGGTTCTTATGTTTTTGACATAGGTTTAAGATATCGGAAAATCTCCTTTCTGGTCATATGAAAAGGAAGTTAGAAAGCTCTGTTAAACCTGATTATCACCATTACTATGATTATATCACTGACACTTCTCACAAATATCAACCGGAAATGGTGCATGTGGGTCTCTTTGCACATCTTTCCACTTGGTGACTTGTTTGGCACTACCCCATTTGTATATATCTTGAGATGGGGAAAGAAACGGTTTGATTTGTGTATACTTGGGTTAATGTTTTATTATGTCCTCCTTATGATATTTGAATAAGATTTCTACTGCACCGTCTTCTCACACGTTTGTGTGTTGTCGCGTGTTGCATAACCATGGTGTTTGAACACCTAAGAAATCCTACATTTCTCTTGTAAGTCGCGGTTCAGGAACGAGTCCAAGAACATTCTTGGATATATAAAAGGATTGTATGCGTACCTTCTTCTTCCTCCCATCTTGTCCGCGTTCATGAACGTTTTAGGTTTTTTGTGTTTTCTCTATTAATCATCCTTGAGATCAAAAAGGTGAAAAGGGGTTTTCAAAAAACATATCAAGTAAGTCATCTCTTCCTCTAATCTCTTAATTTCTAGATCTCATGAATAATTTCAAGGTTTCAAAAGAGGAATTGATTAGTTTTGAAAAATTCAATCTCGGAAATATCTTTGATGGTCTTGGTGAAGGTTTTGACACTCTTACAAGAATCTTCTATGCTAACATATATGATGTTAATTGTGATGACATGAAATTCAAGACCATGATAAATAGACAAAGGATTCATGTAAATAGAGAGTTGATTTCAAGGATTACTAAAATTACCTTAGGGAGTTTTCGCCTACCAAGACCTAGTCATGAAAGACCTTCTTATGAAACCATTTCTATTGGTCTTCGTGGTAAGAGTGTTGATTGGAATACGGGAAAATTTCCTACTAATAACCTTAGTCTCTCTTTGATGTCCTTTGGTAAACTTGGTATATCTAATCTTTGTCCCTCCACGATTGAGGATTCTCATTGGAGTCGCGAGTTGAGTTGGTCTATTTCCTTGAGTTGGAAACTCAAAGTCTCGATATTTGTGGGTTTATCATATATCAAATGTTGTCGATGACGTCTTCCAACAAAAAGTTAGGCTATCCTTGCTTGATTGAGCGAATTTGTCGCGTCTTCTATATGGCTCCGATTGGAAACTCCATTGGAACTCCCAAGCTTGTTCGTCCATGTACTTTCAAATGTATGAAGGAGAATGCTTGCAAGAGACAAGGATGTGACACCCTTGATGGCTCATGTGATTCGTCCTCCATGAATCTTCTTCATAAAATTCTCAAAGGTGTTTGTAAGATTAATGCCAAGATAAGGTGTGTGCAAGAACAATTACTTGTCATTGCTACTAAGTTTCCATATATCAAGGATGACATGGATAAGATTCAATCCACTCTTATGGTCTTCGATGATGATTAGCTTTTCGTACTTTATCAGTTTTTGGTTTTTATCTAGGAAACTTCTTATGAGAATTCATTCTTGTGTTTTAATAAGGATAACAAGAGTTTGGAATAACAATTATTGTGAGTACCCATAACTATTGCCAACGATATTCATCTAGCAATGTTTTTAGATTTATTTATTTAAATTCTAAAGTTTATTTGGAAGATGATTTTGTAGTATTAATCTTTATTGGTTTTATATATTGCAAAAATTGTTATGGGATATGTGTGTTTACGTCTGTGAACTATGATTGTCCCATATACGCCAAAAGTTTAGCATATTATGTCATTATGCAAATTTTTATGGAAGATAGGATGAACTTTTGATTACAAAGATTAAGTCTATTATATGTCTTTATGCAAATACTGATGAAAAATAGAATGAATCTTTGTATATTCCGCAGTATTGATCCTTCCCTGATCCACTTCTATGTGAAAGTACTGTGTGGCTCCGTAAGTTCTCTTATATTGAGCATTTCCGATTGAATTAATCATGGTTTCTCTTGTGGTTAATTTAATTGAGTTTTCTAGATACAAATTCATGTTTCATGTGATTTGTTAATGTCCAAAGAAATCATTCTTTTGTTGCAAAAGTAAGGTCGCTCTTGTTGTTCTTTCGGGAATGACATTTTATGGGGGAGAGTTCTTAATTGAACTTGTGCTTAATTGCCAAATCTTTGTGGGGAGTGCGGCTATGAAATATTGTAGGATTTTTCTTTTATCTCTATTAACTCCTTGATGAATGCATTTAGTTTCGACTATATCATTGCATCTAAACAAAGTTGACATGTTCTATTTTAGTCATGAAGTATCTCTATGAGAATTTCATTATGATCCCACTAGTTTTCGTACCTTTGCCAATTTATATTGACAAAAGGGGGAGAATTAATGTGTAGTTAACACTACAAATACATATGGTTTACGGATCATTATGTAAGGGGGGGGGGGGGGGGTTTCATGTGAGATGAAGTATTGTTTAAGGGGGAGTGATACATATCAATATAGTATTATTGTCAAAGTTGTGATACAATTTGACTTTGATGATGTGCAATAATACTATGACACTGTATAACAATGATTGAGAGTTACTGTTTTCTCATTGTTATAGCTATTGATCTTCTACAACTATGATGCTGAGTTGAACACGTTCAGAATCACTGGAATACTTGGAAGTGACGAATATTTCGAGTAATGTTGAAGAACCAAGGAAATCAAGCATTTGGATGAGAAGCTACAAAGTTTATTTATTTTGTAATCCATGTGTATTGATAGTTTTGTCACTAAAATTGACAAATGGGGAGACTGTTAGAGCAGTGCTCGGTCGAACTCGCAAGAGTTGCTATCTCAAGATTATTTGTCAAGTTTAGTTGTCAAAATTATAAGTCTTGGTTTCTAGTCTACTTATAGCTAAGTCTCAGATTAGGATAGTAAGTGTAGTTGAGCATTAGACTTCACAACGTTCATCGTTTGAAGACGAAGAACTACTAAGGGGAGCTTGTGGAACTTCATCAACAAAAGGTATATGGAGACTTGAACTCATATATCACTCAAAAGTATATCTACTCTATCTCCTGTTTGAGACAAAAGTCGTATAGCTATATACACATTTTATCGAAATATGTGTTGGTAAGCTTTCGCTTTTACCAAGTTCATCTTATATTCTTGAAGAAAGTCAAAAGATGATCATGTGAAAATTGCCTTGTAACATCTTACATGATTTGTGTGAGACAGTCATTTGATGTAGACTCGGAATGTTTCGTATTGATCATTCGATCACTTGAAAATTACTTTGAAGCTAATAGTTTGTGAGAGACAGCTAGCGTCGTCTTCCAATAATGTTTCAATGATTGAAATGGGAGTTTAGAATAATTAACCATGATTGGATATAGCACAGTATGCGTACTTGTATGCTAACTGTTGCAAGTTATTCCAAGTCCGGGAACCATAGTGTGCATACCCGTATGCGTATTGGTTGGTTAATGAAAGTCCGAGAACTTAGTATGCATACCGGTATGTGTACTGGTGAAGGTTTCAAGTCCCTGAAATTCAACTGAGTTTGGAAGGTATGCGTACCTGTTCGCACACTGGCGAACCCAAACTTAGTCCGGCCACTTAGGTATGCGTACCCGTTTGCATACTTGAGTAGGTTATGTTCTAAAATCGGTTTGTTCATGAACTAATACATTTATATATTAAGGAATGCAATCTTTTGCAAACCGTGGCTATAAAGTTCATGAATTGATTCAAGTGAATCAAAATCGATTTTGCTTCAATTGTGTCTTGTATACCTTTACGAAAATATGAACAATTGAAAAACTCTAGAACTAGTTTCATTTGAGTCATTTGAACTAGTTATGGTTAATATGAATATGGTTGACATGAAAGTGTTCATATGGCTAACTTCGGTTAACTATTGTTGAGCCAACAAGGTATATACGTTTAGGTACGGTTAGTCAAATCTAAATGAAGTCACCTTTCATTTGTGTGTAACAAGATAAGTTAGATCTAACGGTTGAAAGATATTATCTTGAGTCTAGTCAAGTTTTCATCTAACGGTGAATATTGAATGCTTTATTACCAAGGTAGCATTGATTGCAAACCCTGATTTGAAGACTATATAATGGAGAACGCTAGCAACTTGGAAACCTAATCCCCACACCTCCTGTGTGATACTAGTTGCGACTAGAGTCGATTCTCCTTTAACCTTAGGTTTTTCCAAAACCCTGAAGATTAACGACCTGAAGACTTCATTGGGATTGTGAAGCCACGCCCAACTATTTTATCTGTAGTTGTGTGTTCTGATCTTGATGTTTTCTATCATGATTGAGTAATATCTTCTCTAAAATTTGCTCGAGATTTAATCTCCGAAAGGCAAGATAAAAAGTAGTCACAAACATCTCCCTCTCATTGTTTGTGATTCCACAATATCTTGTTTCGCTACCATACGATTAAGATTATTGTGAGGTGATTGATATTTAAAGGGTAGCACTGAAATTCTGAAGTGTTAGACAAACACCCTCCAGACTATAACTTCGAATAAAATAGGTCCGCAAAAGTTATCCATAAGAATTAGGTTTTTGTCATGTGTTAGAGCATAACTCGGTTGAACTCACCAAGCATAGGTATGTCAAGTTTCGTTGTCATATTTTAGTATTAAAACTCATCTAGAGTCGCTTGATTAAATACTAGAGTCAACTTCGTTTAGGTTAGACCAGAAAGTCTAGGAATATTGAGACATACAAGTAATACTCTGAAGACCTGAAGAATGCGAATAAGTAACGAACTACAACGACGATATCATCCTTCCACTTGATGTTAGTAATACTGACTTGAACTTGTTTCATTCCTAACCTATCTTTCAAGTCGTGCATATTGAAAAAATAACTACGAAGCTGTATATATTGTACATATTATACAATACTCTAGTGATGTGACATGATCATAATAATTTTTTTTTGCTGAATAACATTTTTATTAAAATAAGGCAAAGCCTACAAAATTTACTACAGGACTGACTCTAGAATGAAGAATTCAATACAAAAAGCTAAAAAGACAACACACTTTCTGATACAAAGGACTCAACAAAACCTGTAATAAGCTACATTTGGCATTTCAATTCTTCTAAGGAATGAAGGTCTTCCCATGTGCAGAGTTCTTTCACCAGCACCAAGTATTGCACCCTTTTTAGCTAAGGAATCAGCTGAAACATTAACTTCTCTGAAGTTATGCTCAAAATGAACATCATCTAGATATTGCAGCACATTGATGTACCTATTTTTCACAAACCATGGTACTACATTTGTTTTGAAGAGATTGACCACAGAAAGTGAATCAGATTGTAATATTACCCTCCTGCATTTCAGATATACTGCCATTTCTAAAGCACACATAATTGCAAAAACTTCTGCAATAAAATTAGTTGCAATCCCAATGCCACCAGACAGTATAGCAATTACTTGACACTCACAATCTCTTGCAATAACACCAAATCCAGCATTCCTTGGATTCCCAAATTATGCACCATCACAAGAAAAGAGGGTATATCCAGTTGGTGGAGATTTCCAATAACATTCAATTATCTTAGTAAATTTGGAACTTCTCACACCAAGTTGAAAGAATGAGATTACCTGACTGTCATAGTTTTGATTCCATCTGTTGCTTTTTATTCTGAAACCACCTTCATGCACCATCTGATAAATTCTGCTTTTAAATCTATTGATGTGGGGCTTTACTTCAATAAAAAGTTTTGCATTTCTCTGAAACCATAATTCTTTCATTGTAGCTCAAGCTGTAGTTAGCCATATTTCCTTCACCAAAGGGATTTTGTTCTTGGCAGCTTTACAAATGTCTTCAAAAGATGATGGATTTTTAAATCCAAAAATTTCATTAAGGCATGACCAAATAGCAATGTTGAAACTACAACTCCATAACTGCTGCATACTGTCCTGCTCTTTTAAACAAATATTGCACATTGATGCCAATTCAAAACCCCTTTCCTTCATAATTAAATCATCTTCATACACACCTTGTTGAAGTTTCCAAACATTACTTGCAATCTCAGGGTACAAAAATGATTTCCAAATATACCTAGGACAAGCCAAAACAGTTTCTTTGTCTCTTATTTTCTCCACAGCAGTTTTAGTTATAAAGGTTCCACTTTTATCTGCAGCCCAAATCCTGTGATCTTCACCCCCACTAACATCTGGAAATGAATTTACAGATATGAAATATTTCATCTCAGTTGGAATGACCCATTTATTATTTTGTATTAGCATCTTTACCTTCATTCCAATGTTCTCCTTAACATAGTCAGTCATGCCTATTTTAGTAATCAAAGGAACTTGACCATACCAATTATCAAACCAGACAGATATGTTGTTACCATTGCCAACACACCACCTTATATATTCTTTCAAATAGTCCCAAGCCCATTTTAAACCCCTCCATACAGATTATTGCTTCCAATTAGTTGTCCACTGACCCATTTTATCCTGAAATTTGGCATGGAAGAAAAGTGCCCATTATTCCTTTGAATTCAAAATTCTCCACATCATCTTCATTAGGAGTGATTTGTTAATTACTTCCAGTATTTTTATACCAACTCCTCCTTCTGCATAAGGGGTGCAAACCTTCCTCCATGTTAATGTTTTGAATTTTCTACTTTCACTATCTCCAGTCCACAAAAAATTTCTAATAATTTTCTCACACACTTTGATCACTGAAGATGGCCACTTATACATGGACATGCTGTAGTTGGGAATACTACATAACACAGATTTAACTAAAACTAGCCTATCATGAAAGGATAGTAGTTTACCTGTCCAAGTTGACAATTTACTTTGTAACATTTCCACTATTGACCAGACCGTAGATGAAGTGATTTTACCAGGTGCAAGTAGTACTCCCAAGTATTTGTCAGGAAATTTTGATAAGTCCATATTTACTTGTTCACAAATTGCTTGCTTCCTTGATTGAGATGCTCCATCAATAAAACATTTACTCTTCAATCTGTTAATAATTTGCCCTGAACTAGCTTGATATTCATCCAACAATTTGAGAAAACTTGCAATACTCTTTTTGGCACCATTGCAGAAAATGAACACATCATCAGCAAAGAATAAGTGTGTTGGATGGATCCCTTTTTTGATTACCATTGGTTGTATCTTGCCTTTTGGAACTAAGTCAGAGATATTTCTGCTTAGAACATCCTCCATTAGCACAAATAAATAGGTGATAAAGGGTCACCTTGTGTTTCAATCCCCTTCCAACTGAGAAGAAACCACATGGACCTCCATTCACCATTACAGATATTCTTGCAGATTAAAAAAATGTAAGTAACCAATTACACCAAGCTGAAGAAAAACCATATTTTGTAACACTTTGAATAAAAATTCCCAACTGACAGAGTCATAGGCCTGAGATATGTCTAGTTTAATGCCAACATTTCCACCCCTTCTTTTGAATTTCATTTCATTCGCCAATTCTGAGGTTAGCATAACTTGCTCATGAATACCACCCTTAATATAAGCCACTTACTGAGGAGAAATTAGTTTATCCATGTAAAGACCCTTGTGATTATTTTTGTAAATATCTTAAATATGACATTACTTAAACCAATAGGCCTAAACTGATTTGCAGTTTTTGCACCTTAAATCTTTGGAAGTAAAACAAGAAAGCTTGAGTTGATACCTTTGGGAATGAATCTTCTTCTCCAACAAAATTTAACAGCTTCTACTAGATCATTTTGAATGATGTCCCATCAACTTCTAAAATACCTGAGAACCCATCAGGTCCAGGTGCACTATCTGGATCAATATCACAATTTCTGATTTCTTTAGCTTCAGGAATGGCATCCAATTGTGCTTGATCTTCTTCGGTTATAACTGATGGAACAACATCTAACAATTCTTCAACAATGTTGACATTTTAAACTCAATTTTTTTTGGAAGTGTTGAACTAGAGTGTCTGCAATCTGTTTTTGATCAGCTATCACATTTCCATCTTCATCTTCAAGTTCACTTATTAGATTCTTTGAGTTTCTAATCTTCATTTTTGTATGGAAAAAAGATGTGTTAGAAGATCCTTCTGTGATCCACTTCACTCTGGATTTTTTCCTTAGTAAGGTATTGAATTGTGTTTCTTTGCTAGCATGATCATTTTGAGCATGAACCAGTTGATCCAGCAAATCTGTGTTGAAAGGATCACTATCTGATAACTGCATAACCTCTTTGACTTTTTTTCTGCTTCTTGTATCTTCACTTTTACATCCCCAAAGAATTTCCAGTTCCACTCATTTAAGACCTTTTTTAACTCTTTTAATTTATGTAAAAATTTATATGCAGGATCACCTTCAACATGTTTATTCCAGTATTCTGCAACTACTTGCAAAAAATTTGGATGACTGAGCCACATTTTTTGAAAATTTCTAGGAACATTTTTAGGTTTTGGAATACTGATACAACCACCCAAGAGAGGAGCATGGTCTGATACTATCCTTAATCCAACTTTATACCCCCAATCACCATAAATTTGTAATCATTTCTGGTTGAATACCACTCTGTCCAAATTGCATAAAATTCTTCTACTACCATGCTGACCATTTGACCATGAAAACTGTAAACCAGTTTTAGGAGCCTGTATAAGTTCACAGTTGTTTAAACAATCACTAAACTCCAACATTGCATTCTTATTAGGAAACCTGCCACCAATTTTTTCTTCTTGACTTAGAACTGCATTAAAATCACCTAACACAATCCAAGGTTTATTCATTGCACTGATAATCTCCATATCAGACCATAACATTCTTCTTTGAACAACTTTTACATGAGCATGATCTCCAGAAATTAAGACATCACCAATACTGACAGTTATCATTTGGTTTGAAACAGAAACAACTTGTGGCTGAGATAAGCACTTATTCCAGAACAACCATATGTTCCCTTTATTACCTGAAATTGAGTTATGAATTACCATGCTTTGCATCCCTGGTAAGTTCAATTTATTACAAAAAGAAGAACTACATTTTATTTTGGGTTCTGCCACCTAGACTAAACAAGGATTAAACTGATTTACCAAAGACCAAAGCTTATCTTGAGCCCTTACTCTTCTTAGGCCCTTGATGTTTCAAAATATTATCTTCATTATTTGGATGGAGGGTTTCTGGTACCCCCTTTACCAGGATTCTTCCTAAAGTTATACTTATTGTTTAATGTAGTTGTAGTACTCACCTTTGGTTTGTCAGAACTACTTGTAGAAGCAGGAGTATTGTTGATAACCATTTCCTTCTCCACTATATTAGCCCAAGATGTTACTTGAACTGGTGTTTGTGATAAAACACCATTTGTGTCATTCATCAATTTCACAGTACTATTCTCCAAGTTATTACTCTCAACTATCTTCAAAATTTGTGGAACTTCTAATATTACTGATTCAGCATTATCTTCTTCTTCTGCAACATTTTCTACTATTGAATTCAAGGCATCAAATCTTCCACCCACTGAACTGATTTGGGGACTGAATTGTGGATGCACTGGAGTTAAAATACTTCTAACAATAGAATCATGTGTTGGTGGAGCAGGTGACTTTATTGGAATATCAACTTCAAATCTATCACATATATCAAAAGGAGTATGAGGAAACTCAGTTCTGACTTTATGTGATTGTTGATTTTTGCTAGCAGTTTGAGTCTGTTCTGCGGTTCTTGGAGTAGTTTTACCTGCAGATTGATTCTTAATCTGCTCAATTCTACATTCTGAAGTTAAATGACCAATTATTTTGCAGTTGTGACAGAATTTAGGATAAACAGGAATTGAAACATTCTGAAAGAAACCACCATATTTGGTATTAATCCAAATTTTATTTGGAATCTGTTGAGCAAAATCCACCTCAATTAGAACATTTACATAGTAACCAACTTCACATTGTGCAGTGGCATTGTCTATCTTGATAGAAGTACCTATTTCCTTACATATTGTGAATAATATCTTCTCCTTCCATAATTCTAGACCCAATCCAGGAAAACGAACCCAAACTTGAGCCTTAGATGTGCGAATATCTGATGGCCGAAAATTAGAAACCCATTTTCTTACTTGAAGAACTTGATCACTAACTTCCCATTGACCTGCTTTGATAGTTTGTCGATCAAATTCATTATCTAGTTTAATAGTGAAGAAACCTCTTCCAAGAGGGATGAGTTTGCAATCTCCTTTTAATTTCCATTGTTGTCTTAAAATAACATAAGCATCAATAAACTTTATTTTCTGTAAATCTAATCTTCGTATAAGAGAAAACTTCCATAGATCTAAACATTCGTCCAAAAAATCATCAGGTAGTTCTATCGAGGGAACTTTCGATGAATTATTACCATTATTGAGACCTAACTTTGCTGAAGTAGAATCATCAGAACAAGTGTTTTTCTGACAAGAATCCATGAAAAACACCTGAATTAATGACTACAATTCATGGGTATTGAAAGAAAACAAGAATTAAAATACTGAAATCACCTGAAGAATTGAAGAATTTCACGAACTTCGAAATCCGAGAAGATTTTTTTTTTTACTGAGTCAATCGCCGATTTGCAGAGCTTGACTCAGAAAAAAATCAATGGTATCCCTAATAATATTCAATTGTCTGACATGATCATAATAGTATGATCATAGTAATACAAAATACTACAAAGTATAAGGATTATCTTTTGAACTTCGTAGATATGACATCAACATAATCATATATATATTGTTATGATTATGTGAACGGGTTATGGTGAAGATTTCATCCTAGGAAATAATGTTTTACATTTGTTTAAAGGAAGTACATTCATGAACTTGTTTTGTGAATCGAAGGGAAAATCATTAGGCTTATTGGTCCAACTATTCATTCCAAATCTTTGGATGACCAGTATGTGTGAGATTGAAGAACCGATCTTAACTTAAGCTATGTATCATAGTATAAATAATCACAATGCATGACTTATGATTTGGTATGACTTGTTTTATTAATTGGTATAACCGATCCTAAGTAATCACCACGAGATGGTATGATCGATCCTTGTAATTGATGTGACCGATCCTAGTAATTTTTGTGACGGATCATGAGTGTATTGTGTAATCGATCCTTATGATTGGTGTAACCGGTCCTGGTAACTGGTATGACCGATCACAAGTAATACCATGTGTAGATGGAACCGATCCTTGTAACTGGTGTAACCGATCCTAGTGACTGGTGTGACCTGTTAGAGCATTGCTCGGTCAAACTCGCATACGTTGTTATATCAAGCATGTTTGTCAAGTTTAGTTGTCAAAACTATATGTCTTGATTTCTAGACTACTTATAGTTAAGTCTCGGACTAGGACAGTTAAGTGTAGTTGAGCTCCAGACTCCCAACGATCATCTTACGAAGACGAATAACTACTCAAGGAATCGGTGGAACTTCATCCGACTAAAAGGTATGTGGAGACTTGAACTTATCTATCACTCAAAAGTATACCTCTCTATCTATTATTCTTGAGACAAAGTCGTACAAGTATGATAGTTTTCATACATACACATTTTCTATTTCGAGTCGAGCTTACTTGCCTATCTTTTTCTCGAAATATGTGTTGGTAAGCTTTCGCTTTAACCACTTTTCATCTTAACCCGTGACGAAAGTCATGATGACGTTTCAATCTTGAAAATAGCTTTGATGACGATAGTTGTGAATAACGACTGTTATAACATTATAGAAGAATGTTTCAATGATTGAAATGTAGAGTTGAGATTACGTAACCAACTATGGATATAAGCATATATAGTGTGTTCGTACATTAGTGTATAAATCCATGTGCCGGAAACCAAGTGTGTGCATATGGTATTGGTGAAGGAGACAGGTTGGGTACACGTACCCGTACGCGTACCAGCGGAAGTTTTCGAACCGAAAATTTCTGCTGAGTTTGTAAGTTTGCAAACTGTTAAATCAGTCACCTTAGGTACGTATACCCGTATGCGTACCCATAGAAGTTTTCGACCGAAAATTTCTGCTGAGTTTGAAAACTCAAATCCGATAGCTATGGTATACGTACCCGTACGCGTACCCAAGCTGGTTATATTTCTCAAATCGGAAGTTCATGAACTTAAACAATAAATCAATAAGGAATGCAATCTTTGCAAACCGTGGCTATATTGTTCATGAAATGATTCAAATGAACCAAACTGATTTTGTTTCAGTTGTGTCTATTCATAAAGACCTAAGCAATTGAAAAACTCTTCAACTAGTTCTCTTGAATTCATTTGAACTAGTTGTGAAGAAGATGAGTACGGTTAATATGATAGTGCTCATATGGCTAACCACTGGTTAACTATTTGTGAACCAACTAAGAGTACACGTTTAGGAACGGTTGCTCAAACCTAAATGAAATACGTTTCATTTGTGTGTGACAAGCTAAGTTTCGATCTAACGGTTGAAAGATATTAGCTTGGTTAAATCAGGTTTTTCATCTAATGGTGGATATTGAATGTTTTTTTACCAAGGTAACTTAGATTGCAAACCCTGATTTGAAAACTATATAAAGGAGACATCTAGCAACTGGAAAAACTAATCCCCACACCTCATGTGTGATACTAGTTGGTTTTCCTAGAGTCGGTTCTCCTTTAACCTTAGGTTTCTTCTCGAGACCCTGTAGGTTAACGACTGAAAGACTTCATTGGGATTGTGAAGCCAGACGAAACTACTTCTCTTATATTTGAGCGATCTGATCTTGCCATTTTCTATCGTATGAGTTCAATTGAATAATTGACTTGAGAATATATCTCCCATAGGCCAAGATAAAAAGAAATCACAAACATCTTCGTCTCATTGTTTGTGATTCCACAATATCTAGTTTCGCTACCATACGATTTAGATTATTGTGAAGTGTTTGATAATTCAAGGCTGTTCTTCGGAAATATATGTCCGGGTTATCGATTGGTTCTTGTTCACCTTGATTTTATCAAAAGACGGAACAAAACTCTTAGGTTTATCTGCGGGAGACAAGTTTATCTATTATCGTAGACTTTTCTGTGTGATACAAATTTGTTTATTAAAGTCTTCTACTTTAGGTCGTGACAACTCTTGGTTGTGGGTGAGATCAGCTAAGGGAATCAAGTGTGTAGTATCCTGCTGGGATCAGAGACATAAGGAGCGTAACTGTACCTTGCATCAGTGTGAGATTGATTAGGGTTCAACTACAGTCAAGACCGAAGTTAGTTTGTAGTAGGATAGTGTCTATAGAGGCTTAATACAGTGTGGTGTTCAATCTTGACTAGGTCCCGGGGTTTTTTTCTGTATTTGCGGTTTCGTCGTTAACAAAATTTCTGGTGTCTGTGTTATTTCTATTCCGCATTATATTTTGTTATATAATTGAAATATCACAGATTATGCGTTAAGATCAATCAATTAGAATATCCAACCTTTAGTTGTTGATTTAAATTGATTGACACTTGAATATTGGTCTTTGGTACCGTCCAAGTTCATCTCTCTAGTATTTGATAAAGACTCGCAGATTTCCATGAGCTTGAGTAAAGATCAAATCGAGAGATTGAGATATTAACTCTTTGATATGCTTTTATCTAGATTGAGTCTGACTGTCTAGTTGATTCTCTAGAAAGTATATTGGAGTTAGTCCATACAGATTGCTAATCGAAATATTGGGTGAGGTTGTTAGACCCCCGCTTTTCCAATTGGTATCAGAGCAGGCAAACACGTTCAAGACCTCAAAAGTCTATGTTTATAGCAATCTGACTCTATGGACAAAAGTACTATCTCTGATAAATGATGTGATTTTCAATTGAGTTGTAGTAATAAGTTCGTTGAGACTTGTGAAAGCAAAAGATTTTAGACTTATAAAACTTAAAAATAGAAAATTTATTGCAAAATTGATTTCAAGATATTAAAAGTAACCAAGACACTAGATTCCACTATTACACATGAATGAACGATACCAAATATGTTTCAAAACTCTAACTATCCTTTAAGTCCTTTATTTCTTAATTCACACATAATCAAACATATTCCCAAATATTAATTGTATTCCCTAAGAATAGACTACCAATCGATTAAACAAAGTATAATCTATCAAACTGAATCACAAGTAATTAAGAAAATTATGTGAACATTTAGAACTCCGTAAAAGCGGTTACTGAATGAATTAGAAATTGTAAATTAGAGAAAATAAAATTTTTACCAATCATTCATGCAGAGATAGCTTCATCCATTGCCTTGGTTGCGCGAGAATTAGCTCATCATCATGGAAACACACTCAAAATTCATTTTTATTGCTCAAAGGGTGTTTACAAAGATGAAATGGGAGAAACAATGATAAAACCGGGTTTGTAACAGTTTTATTTGTTACAAACTGAAAAGAACGATAGAACAGTACTGTCGATGATTTTGTAGCTCTACGACCCACGCCTGTGTGTCGTTTCCACTGTTGAAAAACGACTGTCTTGGATGGTCTGTTCTTCGTGTTCTTCAGATGAGAAGCAGCAAAGAAATATTTCTGGTGGTTCTGATTATCGCCTCTGTCTTCTCCAAAACTCTCCCAAACTCTCTGTCCCCCTTGTACGACCCCCAAACACTTCTTTTATACTCAACATGACCTCAAAATATCACTAGTTAATGCCAATATCTTCTACTTACTCACTCTGCATATTACCGAGATTTCTTTCCCTGTTTAACTCCTACACGCTTCTGTTGCATCCAAACATACTCCAATTTCGCTCAGAACAAGAACAGAAAGATCCCAACACTTCAGACACGCGCAATCCTCAAACACTTCCCAGAAATAAAGCCGAGAATATATTTCTTCCCTGTTTGACTGAAACACCGAGGAAACTTCATTCTTTCTTCAAACTAACCGGGTTACCAGTCCTGTTTCGTCTTAACAGGGCCATACAAGTCCAAAACCATGAAAGAATCCCCACAAAATCTTCCCAAACTCGATTCAGCAGTTATGCAGGTGAAAACATATTTCTCCCGTGCACGAACTGCTCTGGTTTGATCCCTTGGATTATCTAGCCAAATTCAGTCAAAAAAGACAATCATACCACGCCTGTTACGCACAAACAACTCATCCCAAAGAATCTCAGTCGTTGAATCTCTCTAAAACAACTCTAAATCACGAACCCTAATTCTGATAATAGCCTGTGAACAGTTTCCCGCCAAACTCAAAATTCAAATGAAGGGGACGACCTCCCCTTAACAGAGATGGGGGTACGAATAGCAGTTGGCGCCCCTGAGGTGCCCCTTAACCAAACTGAGAGTCCGCATAGCAAATGTCCTCCGGGGGTGCTCCGCATAATTTTACCAAAGATGTTTATTTCCCAAAAATACCTACAAACACACAAAACACCATAATAAGTACAAAATTGAGTACCAACAATACAAACATTGAGGAAAAATCAAACACAAAAATGTGTCTATCAAAATACCCCCAAACTTATTATTTGCTAGTCCTCGAGCGAAAATAATCTAGAAAATAAAATGACTACACTTAGCACGTGCAGCAAGCCGTTAAACCGCTAGGTGGCCCTAGCGGCGGAGTGTTGTCTCCGGAGGGTTTACCAGAGGTGTACCCATAAAACCTTTATTCCATACCCTAGCTATCTACGCAGAACCTTGGAAGGCACTAAAGAATCTCCTTGGTTGGCATACAATCATTGACTATAGGAGGAAGTACCCTGATGCGAAATTCCAATTGTTGTACACGAGTTTGCACTCAGCATACTAAAATTCATATATAAGTGACAGAGCTCTACTCAGATAGTTTCTGGACATCATAACCGGAGTCAACCGATCACATGAAAAGATCAAGAAGATGGATAAAGAGAAAAAAAATAGGTGGTTTAAAGTGAGCGGTGTTTCCCATATCTGTCTGAAGGCCACTACTAGGATGAACCTATCCTAATGGACTGAGATACCGGTCTGACTAATATCAACACAGCTAGCATATACAAGGGGACCATCGGGTGATAATCCTAACTCTAGGTCAACACAACTGGCATATACAAGGGCACCAGTGGTCGACTTTATTTGAATTTATTCTGGTTGGTCTGATGGTCTGGTCTCAATTCTTTTTTTTTCAATCACTCTATTTCACCCTATCAATGGTAACAACTTGAGTCGTGTGCCCCATCAAATCACTTACGAAATAAAAACATAAGGGATTAGGATTCAACGAGATATGGCGAAACTACCATGTTTTTTTTTTAATTCTAACACCTGAGCTCTGTGCTTTTATGAATACTCTTTAGATGTTTCCAACTAATCAGATTGGTTCCTCAACTCCTACAACCAAGATGTTCCCATGCACTTAGATTGATTAGTGACAACCTTAATAAGCATAAATTTCTAGGCTCTGGAGTTTATTTATTGCAACTAAAAGCTAACAAAAAGTTTCTTCCCCACCCCCAAACTTAAATCTAACATTGTCCTCAATGTTTCTAATGAAAGATAAATACCAAAAAGTAAAGTAACATGAGGAATCAGTAAAGAGAGAAGTCGGAAATATAGTACCTGGGTGAAGAGAGAAATCAAAAACTAATATACAACATACAATCGACTCGATGGTCAATCAAGGGTAAACAGGGTCCTCCAGAGGGACCTCCTCAACATCACCTGTAGGAAAGGGCTCTAAAAAAGGGTTTCAATATCTGACCGTTAACCTTCGAAGAACTACTACCATCCGGTGTCTCGATCTCAACATCTCTATGAGGAAAGAAAGTGCGAACAATAAAAGGACCCGTCCACCGAGAACGTAACTTCCCAGGAAAAAGATGCAAGCGGGTATCATACAGAAGAACTTTTTTACCTGGAGAAAATGACTTTCTTAAAATATTCTTATCATGCATAAGTTTCATTTTTTTTTATACTCCTTAGCACTATCGTATGCATCTCTATGAATCTCTTCCAACTCATTGAGCTGGAGTTTCCTATGGGCTCATGCCTTGTCTAGAGAAAATTTAGCTGCTTAACATCCCAATATGCTCTATGTTCTAACTCAACATGTAAGTGACATGCCTTGCCATACACAAGTCGATAAGGTGACATTCCAATGGGGGTCTTAAACGCAGTACGGTAAGCCCATAAGGCATTAGTAAGCCTAGACGACCAGTCTTTCCGATTAGGATTAACTGTTTTCTCTAATATAGGTTTTATCTCCCTATTGGAAACCTCTACTTGACCATTAGTATGTGGATGATACGGGGTAGCTACCTTATGTGTAATACCATATTTCTTCATCAAAAGCCTAAAAGGTCCATTATAAAAGTGCGACCCTCCATCACTAATCATAGCTCGCGGTGTACCAAAACGTGTAAGTATATTATCTTTCAAGAACTCAATCACAACCCTATGGTCATTAGTCTTACACGCAACCGCCTCAATCCACTTAGATACATAGTCTACCGCGATAAGGATGTATATGTTACCAAAATAATTAGGAAACAGACCCATAAAATCAATACCCCATACATCAAAGACCTCAACAACTAAAATAGGGTTCAATGGCATCATGTTCCTACGAGAAATGGTTCTTAATTTCTGGCAACGCTCACAAGTGACACAGTAACTATGGGACTCTTTAAATAACGAAAGCCAATAGAATCCACACTTCAATGTCTTAGCAGCAGTCTTCTTAGCACTAAAGTGACCCCCACAAGCATGATCATGACAAAAGGAAATAATATTGGATTGGTCACTCTCAGGTATACATCTCCTAATAATCTGGTCTGGACAATACTTAAACAAATAAGGATCATCCCAAAATAAGTGCTTCACCTCGGCTAAAAACCTAGAACGATCTTGTTTACCCCAATGTTGGGGCATTCGACCAGTAACAAGATAGTTCACTATATTTGCATACCAAGGTAATTGGGTAACAAAGATCAGTTGTTCATCAGGAAAGCTATCCCTTATAGGAAGGGAATCATCAGAGGAATCAACAACTAGCTTAAACAAGTGGTCTGCTACTACATTTTCGGCACCCTTTTTGTCTCTAATGTCTGGTGAAAACTCTTCCAACAAAAGGATTCACCTAATCAATCTAGGTTTCGTATTCTTTTTAGACAGAAGGTATTTCAAAGAAGCATGATCAGTATATATCACGATCTTAGAACCTAAGAGATAGGGTCTAAACTTGTCTAAGGCAAACAAATGGCTAACAGTTCCTTCTCGGTAGTGGTATAGTTCAACTGGGCATCATTCAGAGTTTTGCTAGCATAGTAAATCACATGAATTAATTTGTTTTCTCGCTGACCTAGCACAACATCACACATGATCTCAAAGGGTAAGTTCCAGTTGGGTGCCTGGACTATGGGGGCGGTAGTGAGTAAATTCTTAAGCTTCTCAAAAGCCTCTAAACAAGCATCATCAAAGAAAAACTTAACGTCTTTTGCAAGCAAATTGCAAAGAGGTATGGAAATCAAGCTAAAATCCTTAATGAGTCGACGATAAAAACCTGCATGCCCTAAGAATGACCTAATATCTCTTACGGTTGTTGGGACCTGTAAAGTTTTAATAAGGTCAACTTTGGCTCTATCTACCTCTATACCCTTCGAAGATACGATATTCCTTAGAACAATTCCTGAACGAACCATGAAATGACATTTCTCCCAGTTAAGCACTAAATTCTTTTCCTTACACCTAGTCAAAACTAATGACAAATGATGCAAGCACTCATTGAAAGACGAACCAAACACTGAAAAATCATCCATAAAGACCTCTAAGAACCGTTCTACCATGTCAGAAAATATGCTCAGCATACAACGCTGAAAGGTCGCAGGGGCATTACATATCCCGAAAGGCATGCGTCTATATGCAAAGGTACCAAAGGGACATGTAAAAGTGGTTTTCTCTTTGTCTTCTGGGGCTATGACAACCTGATTATAACCGCAGCATCCATCTAAAAAGCAATAATGGCTACGTCCAGCTAATCTCTCTAGCATTTGGTCGATGAAGGTAAGAGGAAAGTGGTCCTTCCCAGTGACCTTGTTCAATTTCCTATAGTCAATACAGACACGCCAAACCGTGGTCACCCGGGTTGGGATTAACTCATTGTTATCATTCTGGACTATAGTAATACCGAATTTCTTGGGAACAACCTGAACGGGGCTGACCCACTTCTGTCTGAAATGGGGTACATAATGCCTGCATCTAACAGCTTAAGAACCTCGATTCGAACTACTTCTTTCATATTAGGGTTCAGTCGACGTTGCATCTCCCTAGAAGGTTTGGTGTCACTCTCTAAATAGATATGATGCATACAATCAATAGGACTTATACCCTTAATGTTTGCTATGGTCCACCATAAAGCTTCCTTGTTGTTTTGAAGGACGGTTACTAGCCTACTTTCCTGATCACTATCCAAGTCGGATGCTATAATCACAGGTAAAGTTTCAGATGGGCCTAAAAACACATACTTCAGGGTATCTGGTAAAGGTTTAAGGTCCAACTTAGGAGGCTCTTCTAAAGAAGGAACTAGGGTAGACTTAGAAACTGGTAGTGGTTAGAACTTAGGTTTCCATCCATTACTAGCGTCTAACAAAGGGGTTGAATCTAACAGAGCATTCACCTCATTAATCACATTATCATCATCAAAATCAATCCCAAAGTGAGCTAGGCATTTTTCTAATGGATCTTCTAACAAAGTGTTTGGTAATGACTCCTCGACTAATGTTCCTATCATGTTCACCTCTTCTATGTTCGAGTCATCTAGTTCATAGGGTAGCTTACTAATATTAAAAATGTTCAGCTCAATAGTCATATTACCAAAAGACAAATTCATAATACCGTTTCGACAGTTGATGATCACATTGGATGTAGCTAAAAACGGGTGACCTAAAATCACTGGTATCTTGTTCTCTGGGTCAGGGATAGGTTGGGTATCTAGGATAACAAAATCCACTGGATATATAAACTTGTCGACCTCTATAAGAACATCCTCGATCACACCACGAGGAATTTAACGAACCTATCAGCTAACTGAAGTGTCATTTGGGTAGGTTTCATATCACCAAGTCCTAGCTTAAGGTACACATGGTATGGAAGTAAGTTCATACTGGCTCCTAAGTCAAGCAAAGCTTTATCGACACGGTATTTACCTATTATGCAAGAAGTAGTAGGGGACCCTGGGTCTTTATACTTAAGAGTAGTGGTATTCTGAATAGTATAACTCACATGACTAGCTAGGAAGGCTTTCTTCTGGACACTAATTTTTCGCTTTCGCGTACACATATCCTTTAGAAACTTGGCATAAGCGGGAATCTGCTTAATCACATCTACCAATGGGAGGTTGATAGTAAACTGCTTAAAAACCTCCAATATATCATTAAAGTTGGACTCCCTGTTAGTTGGAACTAGCAGCTGGGGGAACGGGGCTCTAGGAACAAGGCCGTGCTCAATATGACCCTCATTGGTCTCTTTAGAGACTCTATAAGTCTCCTCAGTTTCTGGTTCAGAAGGGTGAACTACAGCATGTTCACTATCAGGCATGGAAACCTTGTTGTCTATCACTCTACCACTCCTAAGGGTTTTAATAGCATTTACATGTTCGGATGGTCTTTCACCTCTTTCATTAATTCCTCTAGGGTTAGGTTGAGTTTGACTAGGAAACTTACCTTTTTCTCTTAAAGACTCATTTATCTGACTAACCTGGGTTTTCAACTCGGAAATAGCCTGAGAGTTAGCCTGACCTATTCTCTTATTTTCTTCTAAACTTTGAGCGACAGATTGCTGAAATTGCACAGTGTTACGAGTTAACAAAGCAAGAGACTTTTCTAAACTCATCATCTTCTTATCCGAAGGGTTCTGAAACTGTGCCGGAGCTGAAGGATTCTTAGTATAGCCAAACCCCGGGGGAACCTGAGAGTTACTAGACTGACCTTGATTCTGGCCCTTAGACCAAGAAAGGTTGGGATGGTTTCTCCATCCAGGGTTATAGGTTTCTGAATATGGGTCAAACTTCTGACGGTTATCGAATCTAGTGTTGTTATAAAGAGCATTGGCTTGCTCCTCAACAGTATGGCCTTCCCAAAAAGGCTCTATTCTACCACTATTACCACTAGAATGACCTAATTCTAATGCTTCTAACCTTTTGACTATGGATGCTATTTTAGCATCTGACTCATAAGATCCTTCTACCCTATTGACTTTTCCTCTACTTAGAAGAATTGTTTTCTGGGGTTCCCTACTATTTTCCCATTGTTGGGTCTTATCGGCGATTTCATTCAAAAATGTCATCGCCTCATCAACAATTTTATTCTCAAACCCACCTGTGCATAAGGACTCAACCATGGTTGTTGTCGAATAATCTAAACCATCGTAGAGGATCTGAACTAACCTAACCATCTCTAAACCATGATGAGGACATTGAGATATTAAGTCATTGAACCTTTCTAAATACCTATATAAAGATTCTCCCTCTTGTTGAGAAAAACTACAGATTTGTGTACTAATAGACGATGTTTTGTGCCTTGGGAAAAACTTCTGTATAAAGGCATATGTAAGTTGGCCATAGGTTTCAATTGACTCAGAAGCCAAACTATATAGCCAGGATTTGGCTTTATCTTTTAGGGAAAAGGGGAATAACCTAAGTTTCAACGCATCATCACTAAGGTTTTTAATCTTCGGAGTACTACAAACTTCCTCAAATTCCCTAACATGAAAATAGGGGTTCTCATTCTCTTTTCCTAAAAAGATTGGGAGCATCTGTAAAGTCCCAGGTTTGAGTTCATAATTTTCCTCGGTTTCAGCTAACTTGATACAAGACGGACGAGAGGTCCTAGTTGGGTTTAATAAAATTTCAAAGTTGCCATTTCTGGCACTACCAAAGGACTAGGAGTACTTTCTTCACTAATTGTCAAGTTTTCAAAGCTGAAATTTCCAAAGACAGGGCTCTGAAAAGAAGAGTCTTCGAGCTCCCCGCCTTCACAAGAAGAACTACTAGGTTTGTCACTAATCAAATGACCTAGAGTGTTTCTTTTCCAAGCCCGCTTTCTAATAACCTCAGTCATACACTAGAAAAACAAAAGAAAAAAAAATAAATCCTAAAAGGAAGGGAAGTTTTATGCCAATACAAACAAGGCTGACTCCACCACAACAAACCTACTGATTTCTAGCAAACAAAAAAAATGATGGCTCCACTTAGATTGTTTATAGACCAGCTTGTAATCCTTCGAAAGGGAATTCGTTAAAATTTAAGCAAACCCCTCTGGAATCAATCTGAGTTTAAGTAAGTTGAATCGAGACGAGGGAAGCTCAGTGGAGCTTTGATACCCAAGGCCTCACCGGCATTACAAGGCGGCGTATTCAACTCACAGAAACCATCATGAACTTTGAAGCATGCTTAAAAGAGTAACCAATATTTTTCGAATGACTTTCCTATTAAGCTCGTTACCCTATAGGTCTCGTTTTAGTCAAATTTTAGGCTTAGTTTCGCGTTTGGTTTCGTTTTCCTAAGGCGGGCAATAAGGGAATGATGATGAAATCTGAACCCTTATCTTGTATGGCCAGTCCTTTCCCTTTACTAGGAAATTAAAGCAGCCGTTTTCAAATCCTCAGCATATATGCAAACGAAGGAATACAGTAACTCGCTGACAAGGGATTCGTGAGTGTTTCGACAAACTTACCTCCCGTACCAGACGGGGGATGAACCGTTGTAGTCGACTCGGGCCACGACTCCTATGTCATGTACGAACCCGAGGGGCCGAGGAGATATCGTAATCGCCGTCCTTCTCTGCAAACAGTTTATATTTAAACCACCCTTCCGTAGGGTTTTAAAAAAAATAAAGTCCCAATGTCCACAGTCCATAGTCCAAAAATATAGTGCAAAAGAAAAAGATAATCTAAAAAAAAAATGTCTCTCTCTCTTTTTTTTAATTAATTTTTATTCTTCTTTTCTTTCGCTCCTTTCCCTTTGCTTTTACTCCAAATCTTTAAGTATTCACCAAAAGCTTTGGAAAAATTTTCTTTCGCTCCAAACTCCAAAATATGTAAGGAAAAGACAAAAACTCAAAAACGTAAAGAAGAACAAATAAAATAAAAATGAAAAACAAATAAAAACCTAAAAAAAAATCTAAAAAACTCTAGCCTAAAGACAAGTCCGCGTCGGCGGTGCCAAAAATTGATGTGATTTTCAATTGAGTTGTAGTAATAAGTTCGTTGAGACTTGTGAAAGCAAAAGATTTTAGACTTATAAAACTTAAAAATAGAAAATTTATTGCAAAATTGATTTCAAGATATTAAAAGTAACCAAGACACTAGATTCCACTATTACACATGAATGAACGATACCAAATATGTTTCAAAACTCTAACTATCCTTTAAGTCCTTTATTTCTTAATTCACACATAATCAAACATATTCCCAAATATTAATTGTATTCCCTAAGAATAGACTACCAATCGATTAAACAAAGTATAATCTATCAAACTGAATCACAAGTAATTAAGAAAATTATGTGAACATTTAGAACTCCGTAAAAGCGGTTACTGAATGAATTATAAATTGTAAATTAGAGAAAATAAAATTGTTACCAATCATTCATGCAGAGATAGCTTCATCCATTGCCTTGGTTGCGCGAGAATTAGCTCATCATCATGGAAACACACTCAAAATTCATTTTTATTGCTCAAAGGGTGTTTACAAAGATGAAATGGGAGAAACAATGATAAAACCGGGTTTGTAACAGTTTTATTTGTTACAAACTGAAAAGAACGATATAACAGTACTGTCGATGATTTTGTAGCTCTACGACCCACGCCTGTGTGTCGTTTCCACTGTTGAAAAACGACTGTCTTGGATGGTCTGTTCTTCGTGTTCTTCAGATGAGAAGCAACAAAGAAATATTTCTGGTGGTTCTGATTATCGCCTCTGTCTTCTCCAAAACTCTCCCAAACTCTTCGTCCCCCTTGTACGACCCCCAAACACTTCTTTTATACTCAACATGACCTCAAAATATCACTAGTTAATGCCAATATCTTCTACTTACTCACTCTGCATATTACCGAGATTTCTTTCCCTGTTTAACTCCTACACGCTTCTGTTGCATCCAAACATACTCCAATTTCGCTCAGAACAAGAACAGAAAGATCCCAACACTTCAGACACGCGCAATCCTCAAACACTTCCCAGAAATAAAGCCGAGAATATATTTCTTCCCTGTTTGACTGAAACACCGAGGAAACTTCATTCTTTCTTCAAACTAACCGGGTTACCAGTCCTGTTTCGTCTTAACAGGGCCATACAAGTCCAAAACCATGAAAGAATCCCCACAAAATCTTCCCAAACTCGATTCAGCAGTTATGCAGGTGAAAACATATTTCTCCCGTGCACGAACTGCTCTGGTTTGATCCCTTGGATTATCTAGCCAAATTCAGTCAAAAAAGACAATCATACCACGCCTGTTACGCACAAACAACTCATCCCAAAGAATCTCAGTCGTTGAATCTCTCTAAAACAACTCTAAATCACGAACCCTAATTCTGATAATAGCCTGTGAACAGTTTCCCGCCAAACTCAAAATTCAAATGAAGGGGACGACCTCCCCTTAACAGAGATGGGGGTACGAATAGCAGTTGGCGCCCCTGAGGTGCCCCTTAACCAAACTGAGAGTCCGCATAGCAAATGTCCTCCGGGGGTGCTCCGCATAATTTTTCGAGCCGATTTTACCAAAGATGTTTATTTCCCAAAAATACCTACAAACACACAAAACACCATAATAAGTACAAAATTGAGTACCAACAATACAGACATTGAGGACAAATCAGACACAAAAATGTGTCTATCAATAAACGCGTCACCAGAAATAAAGACTATGTTTCTAATAGGTCTATCAAAGAGAAAGATCCGTCAATCTCGGTTATAGGAGAACCTAGTGTCCAAATGAAACAGACCAGTACTGACATGTGTTATCCTGATGAATCTGACACTGTTGCTCAAGAGGAAACAACTAGAGAGAGTAAAATAATTTTAAATCTTGTTAGAATTCAAGCTGATAGATTCGAACAGTTGAAAAAACATGTCAAATGTTCTTCTTGGTGTAGTAAAATACTGTGGCTCCCGTGAAAAGGCTTCTTATAAGGAAAAACCTGAAGTTCGATCAACTCGTATCTTACTTGAGGCAAAACTTAAAAAGGATGCTTTAGAAATTGAACATCTCTTGAGTAAATTCTCCATTCAAGGATGTTCAAAAAGGTCTTCTATACCATCTACATCTACACAAACTGAAAGAGCTCCAGTTTCAGAAGTAACTTCAGATTATCTTCCCACTCAAACTGATGCACAGGGGATTCAGACATCAGTTGGAAGAGAGAAATCTCCAAACGATAATGTTCGGTCTGCAATCTCTAATCACTTCGGTGATCAGAAAGTGTGCCTCTTTTGTGAATCAAAAGGGCATAGAGTGCAAAAGAGGAAACTCAAGTTGAAAAACAAATCGTTGATTCAACTTCAACACACATTAGATTTGATTCTTAAAGGTGTAACTGACATTCGTATGTTTAAACCAATTGGTTTTTTTAGTACACGTCCTGTGTTTCCTACCAGGAAAGTCAGTTCAATGAGTTCCTCAAATGCACAAAAACATAATAGACCTGTTGACAAATATCGTCCAAGAAGAACTCATGTTCTCTTTCCTGTCAGAAATGAAGATAATGATAAACCTGATGTGAAACATGCATCAAGTGAAGAATGCAGATATGAGAAGATGGATGACAACCTTAAATTGATTATTAAAGGATACAAGGAAATCATCAACAGGATGACTGCTCCATCTAGACAACACTCATCAGGTAAGAATCCTTACTATGTGTCGTAGTATGATGATAGTAAGTTTTATGATAATTTTTCACATCATGACAGCCTTCCTCCAAAGTACAAAAGGAAGAGATTTAACCAAAAACAATATTCATTTGATGATCTAAGAGCTCATACTTGTGCTACTTAATCACAAGGTTGAAATCTCTCACACAAAAAACCTGGTTGAGAGGTATGCTCAGGTATACTTGTTGGCAATAGTATTTTCGGTTTCTCAAGCTCTTTTCTTATCGTCTTTAGCATGGGTATCTTTGCGAAAATACTTGCACAAGTATTTGTTTTTACTGTGATCAGTTTTTTCTTTTTGGTTAAACTTGGTGCTACTCTTGTACTCTAAAATTGCTTCTCTTATGAGACATTGTTTTTGGGAGTCTTTTTGATTTCCTCATGTGCAAAGAGTTTTCTACAAGGTCGTGTGCAAACGACTCTTGTCCTTCGTTTGGGTCAAGATTGATCTCGTACGGGATACCCGTGTGTCTGGAACGAATCAATTAAGGAAACCCTAAAAACTTCTACCCTAAGAAACCTTTAAGTACTCGACCTATTGAGTTATGTAAGTCACGTACGCATACTCTAGGTTTTGGGTTGTCAAGAATGTCTTCTTCTTCATATCACTATGGTGATTTTGCAAAGGGATTTCTTGAGAAAGGTTTCGATTTCGAATCAAAAGGGAGGAAGAAAAGAACTCTGGTAGAAGATGGTGCACCCAATGCCTCATGCTACTACGCATACTCACATCAAGATGTTGAGAATGAGGATATGGTTTCTGCTAAAGTGGTTCATGACTTTCTTAAATATTTTGAGAAAGCAAAGCTGCAACTTGTTGATATTATGAAGGTTCTTGATGTGATTAGAACTGAGTTGAAAAAGGTTACTACTGACCTTGGTCTCATAAACTCACATGTTAAAGGAATTCTCAATGAGGATATCTTCTCTGAAGATGCAGTTGATGATATGAATCACAAGCTCAAAGGTCTCGAAACCCGTGAAGCTGTCGAACGTGAACTTTGATGCAGCTTATGATCAGTTTTCTGGAAGACATTGTTTTTGTTTTTATTTTTCTAGGAAACTTCTTAAAAGAATTTTTATTCTTGTTTTTGTTTAAGGAGTGTAACTAGGGTTTGGAATAGCCATTATTGTGAGTACATATAGCTATGTCCAACGTTTTCATCTTGTAATGTTTTTAGATTTATTTATCTAAATTCTAAAGTGATTTGGAAGATGATGTTTGCAGTATTAATCTTTATGGTTTTATATATTGAAATATGTTATGGGATATGTGTGTTTGCATCCGTGAACTATTACTGTCCCATACGATGTCAAAAGTTATCTCTTTCATATGTCGATATGCATGTATTGATACAAGATCGATGAACTTTTGACAAACAAAAGTTAAGCCTATTATGTCAATTCTTTGATGGAAGATAGGTTAAAATCTTTTTTTTTACAAAGATTATGTCTATTATATGTCGTTATGAAAATAGTGATGAAGATAGAATGAATTTTTGTATATTCCGCAACATTGATCTTCCCTGATCCATATTTTATGTATATACTGTGCGGATCCATAAGTCTTCTTATGTGAGCATTTCCGACTAGACTAATCATAGATTTGTTTGTGATTAATTTGGTTGTGTATTTCGATTAAATTAATCATGGGTTCTCTTGTGATTAGTTTAATTGAGAATTTTTGGATACAAAATCATTTTTTTGTGGTTTTTGGTGTCCAAAGAAATCCTTCTTTTCTTGTAAAAGTAAGGTCGCTCTTGTTGTTCTTTCGGGAATGACATCAAATGGGGGAGAGTTCTTTAGAACTTGCGCTTAATTTCTATATCTTTGTGGGGAGTGCGGCTGTGGAATATTTTAGGAGTTATCTTGTATCTTTATAAACTCCTTGATGAATGCTTTTAGCTTCGTCTATTTGATTGCATCTAAACAAAGTTGATATGTACTTTTCTTTGGTATTGAAGCATCTCCGTGGAAATTTCATTAGGATCTCGTTTTCGTACCTTTACCAATTTTATTGACAAAAAGGGGGAGAATTAATATGTACTTCACACTACAAATACATATGGTTTACGTGTTTTACGGATCATTATATAAGGGGGATGGTTTTCATGTTGAGATGAAAGTATTGACTAAGGGGGACTGATACATATCACCATATTATTGTTTTCTAAGTTGTGATATAAGAACTTTGATACCGTGTAATAATACTATGACACTGTATAACAATGATCGAGAGCTTTTGTTTTCTCATTGTTATGGCTACAAATCTTCAACAACTATTATGCTGAATTAAACATCTATGGAATCATGGGAGTACTTATTAAAGCACCAAGGAGATCAAGCATATGGACGAGAAGCTACAAAGTTTTATTTATTTTGTAATCCATATGGATTGATAGTTTTGCCACTAAAATTGACAAAAGGGGAGATTGTTAGAGCTTTTGCTCGGTCGAACTCGCATGCGTTGCTATCTCAAGCATGTTTTTCAAGTTTAATTGTCAAAACTATATGTCTTGATTTATAGACTACTTATAGCTAAGTATCGGACTAGGACAGTTAAGTGTAGTTGAGCTCCAGACTCCACGACGATCATCTTACGAAGACGAAGAACTACTCAAGAAACCGGTGGAACTTCATCCGAATAAAAGGTATGTGGAGACTTGAAATTATCTACCACTCAAAAGTCTACCTCTCTATCTCCTATTCTTGAGACAAAGTCGTATAAGTATGATAGTTTTCATACATACACATTTGCTATTTCGAGCGGAGTTTACTCGCCTATTTTTTCTCGAAATATGTGTTGGTAAGCTTTCGCTTTAACCACTTTTCATCTTAACCCGTGACGAAAGTCATGTGACGTTTCAATCTTGAAAATAGCTTTGATGACGATAGTTGTAACGACTGTTATAACATTATAGAAGAATGTTTCAATGATTGAAATGTAGAGTTGAGATTACGCAACCAACTACGGATATAAGCATATATACTGTGTTCGCACATTAGTGTATAAATCCATGTGCCGGAAACCAAGTGTATGCATATGTGTGCATACGGTATTGGTGAAGGAGACAGGTATGCATACCAGCAGAAGTTTTCGAACCGAAAATTTCTGCTGAGTTTGTAAGTTTGCAAACTGTTAAACCAGTCGCCTTAGGTACGCGTACCCACGGAAGTTTTCAACCGAAAATTTCTGCTGAGTTTCTAAACTCAAATCTGGTAGCTATGGTACACGTACCCGTACGCGTACCCAAGCTGGTTATATTTCTCAAATCGGAAGTTCATTAACTTAAAAAATAAATCAATAAGGAATGCAATCTTTGCAAACCGTGGCTATATTGTTCATGAAATGATTCAAGTGAATCAAACCGATTTTGTTTCAATTGTGTCTATTCATAAAGACCTAAGTAATTGAACAACTCTTCAACTAGTTCTCTTGAAGTCATTTAAACTAGTTGTGAAGAAGATGAATACGGTTAATATGGAAGTGCTCATATGGCTAACCATTAGTTAACTATTTGTGAACCGACTAAGTGTACACGTTTAGGTACGGTTACTCAAACCTAAATGAAATACATTTCATTTTTGTGTGACAAGCTAAGTTTCGATCTAACGGTTGAAAGATATTAGCTTGGTTAAATCAGGTTTTTCATCTAACGGTGAATATTGAATTCTTTGTTACCAAGGTAACTTAGATTGCAAACCCTGATTTGAAAACGATACAAAGGAGACATCTAGCAACAGGAAAAACTAATCCCCACACCTATTGTGTGATAATTGTTGGTTTTGCTAGAGTCGGTTCTCCTTTAACCTTAGATTTCTTCTCGAGACCCTGTAGGTTAACGACTAAAAGACTTCATTGGGATTGTGAAGCCAGACGAAACTACTTCTCTTATATTTGAGAGATCTGATCTTGCCATTTTCTATCGTATGAGTTCAATTGAATAATTGACTTGAGAATATATCTCCCATAGGCCAAGATAAAAAGAAATCACAAACATCTTCGTCTCATTGTTTGTGATTCCACAATATCTAGTTTCGCTACCATACGATTTAGATTATTGTGAAGTGTTTGATAATTCAAGGCTGTTCTTCGGAAATATATGCCCGGGTTATCGATTGGTTCTTGTTCACCTTGATTTTATCAAAAGACGGAACAAAACTCTTAGGTTTATCTGCGGGAGACAAGTTTATCTATTATCGTAGACTTTTCTGTGTGATACAGATTTGTTTATTAAAGTCTTCTACTTTAGGTCGTGACAACTCTTGGTTGTGGGTGAGATCAGCTAAGGGAATCAAGTGTGTAGTATCCTGCTGGGATCAGAGACATAAGGAGCGTAACTGTACCTTGCATCAGTGTGAGATTGATTAGGGTTCAACTACAGTCAAGACTGAAGTTAGTTTGTAGTAGGATAGTGTCTGTAGAGGCTTAATACAGTGTGGTGTTCAATCTTGACTAGGTCCCGGGGTTTTTTCTGTATTTGCGGTTTCCTCGTTAACAAAATTTCTGGTGTCTGTGTTATTTCTATTCCGCATTATATTTTGTTATATAATTGAAATATCACAGATTATGCGTTAAGATCAATCAATTAGAATATCCAACCTTTAGTTGTTGATTTAAATTGATTGACACTTGAATATTGGTCTTTGGTACCGTCCAAGTTCATCTCTCTAGTATTTGATAAAGACTCGCAGATTTCCATGAGCTTGAGTAAAGATCAAATCGAGAGATTGAGATATTAACTCTTTGATATACTTTTATCTAGATTGAGTCTGACTGTCTAGTTGATTTTCTAGAAATCATATTGGAGTTAGTCCATACAGATTGCTAATCGAAATATTGGGTGAGGTTGTTAGACCCCCGCTTTTTCATGACTGATCACAAGTGTTTCCATATTTAGGTATAATTGATCCCGGTGATTGGTAGAACCGATTGAACCCATGTATGTGAGTTGGTATTTGATCAATCACATAGTAGTCCTGGAAAAAAGGCGAACCAATTCTAAACTTGCTTGGAAGTGTGTTATAACCGATTCCAAGAAATGCAAATCCATGTCAATATGAAATAAGGATTTTCAGTGAAAAGATGTCAACATACTTTGAACACAAGCAGTAACTCTTATCATTTATTGCTCAAAGATATTCCTTAATACTCAAGGTGATACTCTGCCGAAATAAATTAAGAATCTTTTAATTAAGGTTTTTGATTTTATATACATTAATTACCAGTAACTAATGTATAGAACTAGAAGATAAAAATTAGTAATGTGCATTTACTAGTTGGAGATTTTCTATTGAGAGATTTAGGAAATATTGGACAAGCATTTATTGAAATTTTGAAAACCGAATTTTGTTATTCATTGCATATCTAGAGAATATTTTCGGTTTTGAAAATTTCTTGGTGTCCAAACATCCTTGGTCTATAAATACCTAAGTTTGCATTTCTACCAAACTATCCTAAGAGCCAGGCAAAATTCATTTCTTGTTGTTTCTGGTGGAACCGTCTATTCGGAGAGGAAGGTATCCTAATTAGGTGAAATCTCTTACGACCGCTCATTTAAAGACTTCTGTGGGATCAATAAGATCTACGAGTACCATTGGTGGGAAACTAGATAATTGCAGTGTTATTAGTTTTCAATTGATTTGATTGACTAACGGTTTTTTAAACTTTGATTGCACCTAGTTTGTTTATGCTTGAGAATATTCTCTTCTGATATAAGATTCACTCAAACTAGATCAGAGTATCGACGGGATCCTTAGAACTGTTGGTAGATCTAAAGACATCTTGTGATAACCATTGTTAACAGAATCTGTTTTGTGCGTGATTGATCACAAGAGATTCAAGTGGTGTTGTGCAGGTTATTGAAGATTAAAGAAGATTTGAAGACGAAGAAGATTTTTTATTGGTTTTCGTATCTTGTGAATTGTGTGCACAAACCTTGATCGGCTGGGGTCCAACTAGAATCATATTTACTCGATTGAGTAGTTGTGTGAGATCGGGATTGTTTATATATTTGTTTTGAGATTTATTTTTATTGAGTGCGAATCTAAACTTGACTACTTTGGTAGTTATTGCATCAATTGATCTAACAAGACAAAGGAGTTTATTAGTTTAAATGGAAGAGCCTTTGTCAAAAACTCATCCAAATCTTGTACCAAGATTGATTAGATTGGTTACCAAATAGATTTTTCCTTTGTTGTTTGTAATACGATCCAAAGGACTTGCTATTCACGTGTGTGACTCTAGAAGTCGAAGGCGCAGGGATACTGAGGGAACTAAGTACTCCGGGAGTCTGGTTGGTCTCAACTATACGAAGTTGGTATTAGATTTTTTATAGCGGCTTAATTCTGAGAGTATTCAAAACTAGACTAGGTCTTGGGGTTTTTCTGCATTTGCGGTTTTCCTCTTTAACAAAATCTTGCCGTGTCTTTTAATTTTATTTCCGCATTATAATTGTTTATTATAATAAAGTAAAATACACATATACGTTAACTCCACATTACTTGATAGTGATCCTATAGATTTTGATTATCACCGAACCTATTACCAAGTAACACGTTTTGTTGTTGTATTGTCTCGATCTTGTATCCACAGTCAATCACACAAGTTATCTTGTTGTAGTATTGTCTCGATCTCGTAACCATAGACGATCACACGAAGTGTGAACCAAATTGTCGTATTGTATCGACTTTGTCTATAGACGATCACATTCGGTGGAGGACTTTTGAAACAAAAAGATTGTGGTGTATTTGGGTACCCTCGTCTTTTCAATTTGTATCAGAGCAGGAAAACATGAATGATCTAACAATCTGTGTTTGGTGCGATCCAACTTATAAGAATTGAATTTAATGGCTGATTCAGTTTACGTAATTGCAAGATTTGATATCCTCAAGGTTCCGTGGTGGAAGATACGAATGAAGGAAATGAAACTCTATTTCTTGGAATCGTTTAAAAGTTTGTCAGAAACTTACGGGTTCTCGAGAAAATGTCTCTTAGATCTAAGAGACAACCCACTAATTTCCTCATGTGACGGATCATTCAAACAAGGAAATCAATTCAATTCAATAAGGTTGCATAATGTTGACTTGGATGGGTTTCGAAATATCTCTTTAGTTGCTTCTGTTTTTCACTGCGAACATTTCACTAAGAGAAATTATCATATCAAAATATTAAGATTTTTGAATCTTACCTTTGGTCCTGTATCATCAATATTCACAAATAATCTAGTTGGATTAGATTTTAGAAGCAACTACATGGAAAGCTATTTTCAAACAGAGAATCAAAAATGTCATTCTCTAAAAACTCGAGATGTTACTAATAAAGTAAGAATTCTTACTTTATTAAAAAAACAGTATTGTAATAAAATCTTATTACAATATAATTCGAGTTTAGAAAATACTTCACTTACGGATTTAAGAAAAATAAGTTTTTTCTCTACTTTTCTATGGAAAGTAGTCACATGCACTCTCTACACAATGGTTTCTTTGAAACTGGTGATAGGCTAAAAGGAATCAATAACCTTAATAAGTTAAGTTATTCTATGTTTAAAATTTCCCAAAACATAACTTACAACTTATCGTTCGGTTTCAGGGCCTATGGGAAAATTCGGCTCTTAAAAGCCCATGTGTGGATCGGTATCGCGTCAATCAAAATGGCTTGTTTCCGAAAAAATATTTTCTTAATAATTATATTTTCAATATCGGAAATAAAAACTTGGGTTATTCTGCAAGTTTTTGAAATATTTTCGAGCAAGATAAATATTCTGATTTCACAAGCAGGCTTTCAAAGATGATACCGGGTGAAGATATGAGGAATAGATTGGCATCTATGATTCTCACCACCAAACTTGCTCGCATGTTTGAAGGAAAGTGTTATCAAATCCTCTATGTGATGAGTGGAATAGTCTGCGGGGAGTTTGTAAGTGATCATTGTCTTCTCAAGATTCAGAAATATCTCGATTCCTTAACGTCTGACAGACTAACTCTATGCAACAAGACATGCCACCATTCCATTCAACTCACTTCCTCTTCAAGGGTGCATGCATCTAGTTTACTCGGTGATGTACTAGACCTAATCGGAAGAAGAGTTTTGCTTGATGAAAGAGTTGATGCTGAACGGAAACGAGTATTCTCTTAAAAAAGTTACTGAGAACTCCTCAAGTGATGTTACACATCTTACTAACATTCTTAATCATTATGAGGATGTTTTGACGGAGTTCTAGTCTCTACTCGACGAGATTTCCTCCTAAACGGAATTTTTGCTAAAAGGATTAAAAGAACCCTTGCATGGAAGCTAGTAGAAGATAATAAAAATAAGATTAGATTCTTACTCAAAGAAAATAGACTTCAATGTATTGATTTATTTGATATCTTTGTATAAGGTATATTTTGAATAAAACTATGATTATTTATGAATAGAATTAATATTTTATAATTTTTATGTGATAGTTACCGATTACATAGCCTGTGAATGAATGTCTATATTTTTTCTATGTGATGTTCGGTTATGAGATGTCTGATTTCGGTTTTCATTAACCTTAATATTCGATGTCATATGATGTAACCCTTATGATTCGGGTGGCTTTTTGTTTTAGCGGGATTAATTTCTAGCCTATGTTTTAACAAATGATCATAAGGAGTTCTGACTGAAACTCATATGTGAAAAGTCACAATATGTTCAATCAATTTATGTTTACATGAGTTGTGTTTAGCATAACATATGTTTTTCGGGTTTTCAACTTTTGCTTTTGGCACAAATTAGTTAAAACCTTTTCAACCTTTCTCTGGTAAAGGTTGCCTTTGTTGTTGTCCTTTTATTCTTGCGAGAGGATGACAACACACTGGGGGAGAGTTCTAATTTGAACTTGCGCTTAATGATATATCTTTCTGGGGAGACGAGGCTGCAAAATTCGAGGTAATGAATTTGTTAGTTAATCGTTTTCCTATTTAAGAAAAGCTTGTTTATATTGCATACATTTTGCTTTTTCTTAACAAAATTTCGGCACAATCGATATGTTACATTATATTGTGTATGGATGTATGTGTGATTCAATTGTTTTCGGTAAAGAAAAAATATGTCAATTCATTTGTCTAATTTTTTGGTATCTTCTTTATAGTTGGGTATCAATTGCTTTTACTTAACGAAATTCGGTGCAATTGCGATGCTTTAATGTACATGTTTGATTCAATTTCTTCCGTTAAGAAAATAATTGTGCAATTTAATTTCTAACCTATTATTTTTCATGTCTAAAGGCAAAGGTCTAAGTTATTGTCTGAATAATTAGAGCCTGGTGAGAGAAATAAAGTTAATTCTGATCTTTATTTTGGTCTTATCGAAATAAGCGATTGTGCATATGCAATCGGTCTAACAAGGGAATTAGTTTCTTAGTCGACTTGTTAGACTATTAGGGAAAATTGCTTCGGACAATTGTTTCCTTGATGACCTATTAAAACTAAATTACTTGTAGTTTCGGTTTTTAATATTGGTTATCTAATGCGGTATGTGAAACCTTCATGCAACTCTAATAAGTTATTTACAAGTCTTTTAGATTTGTAAGATCCATTCGGTTTATCCTTTATTTGCTTGAACCTTTGTCATTTTGTGAAAAAAATGGAGAGAAATATATGGAGTAAGCAACTGATTTTTAATCACTAGAAAAAGGACAATTGTGCATTAACGTTATATCTAACGAATGAGTATAGTATTGACTAAGGGGGAGAAACCTATCGTATTGTTGTGTAATAATACTTACTACAAAAAGGGAATAACAAAGATGTTCGGATTTAATATTTACCTAGCTTACCTTTAGAGGGAGTAAAAGCTTTTGTTATTCAAATGTCAACAACGACATTTATTAACTGAATAGATGCAGGTTATTATGTTGTTGAAACTTGGAATCAAGCGTATGAATAGTGGATTATTTTGTAATTTGTTTATCCATATGTGATAAGAGTTTTTTCACTAAAATTGACAAAGGGGGAGATTGTTAGAGCATAGCTCGGTTGAACTCACCAAGTGTTGGTATGTCAAGTTTGGTTGTCATATTATAGTATTAAAACTCATCTGGAGTCGCTTTATTAAATACTAGAGTCAACTTATTTTAGGTTAGACTAGAAAGTATATGAATGTTGAGACATACAAGTATTACTCTGAAGACCTGAAGAATGCGAAGAAGTAACGAACCACAACGACGATATCATCCTTCCACTTGAGGTTAGTAATACTGACTTGAACTTGTTTCATGCGTAACATATCTTTCAAGTCGTGCATACTGAAAACATAACTGCAAAGATGGATATACTGTACATATTATATAATAATCTAATGATGCGACATGATCATAAAAGTATGATCATAGTATTAGGTAATTAGACTTCGAAGTATAACGCTTATCTTTTGAACTTCGTAGATATGACATCGATATAATCTTATATATATTGCTATGATTATGTGAATGGGCTATGGTGAAGATTTCATCCTAGGAAACAATGTTTTACATTTGTTTAAAGGAAGTACATTCATGAACTTGTTTCGTGAATCGAAAGGGAAATATTTAGGCTTATTGGTCCGGCTATTCATTGCAAATCTTTGGGTGAACAATATGTGTGAGATGGTCGAACCAATCTTAACTTAGGTTATATATCTTAGCATAACTAATCACAATGCCTGACCTATGATTTAGTATGACTGGTTTTTATTAATTTGTGTAACCGGTCCTAAGTAATCACCATGAGATGGTATGATCGATTCTTGTAATTGGTGTGACCGATCCTAGTAATTGGTGTGACCGATCATGAGTGTATGTGTGTAATCGATCCTTGTAATTGGTGTAACCGGTCCTGGTAACTGGTGTGACCGATCACAAGTAATACCATGTGCATATGGAACTGATCCTTGTAACTGGTGTAGCCGATCTTAGTGACTGGTGTGACCGAACACAAGTGTTTCCATATTTAGGTATAACTGATCCTAGTGATTTGTAGAACCGATTGAACCCATGTATGTGAGTTGGCATTTGATCAATCACATAGTAGTCTTGGAAAACAGGCGAACCAATGATAAACTTGTTTGGAGGTGTGGTATAACCGATTCCAAGAATGAAAATCCATATAAATATGAAATAAGGATTTGCAGTGGAAAGATGTCAACATACTTTGAACAAGAGCAATAACTCTTATCATTTATTGTTCAAAGATATTCCTTAATACTCAGGTGATCTCGTGCCGAAATAAATTAAGAATCTTTTTATTAAGGCTTTTGATATTATATACATTAATTACCAGCAATTAATGTATAGCTTTAGAAAATAAAAATTAGTAATGTGCATTTACTAGTTGGGGATTTTCTATTGAGAGATTTCAGAAATATTGGACAAGCATTTATTGGAATTACGAAAACTGAATTTTGTTATTCTTTGCATATCTTGAGAATATTTTTGGTTTAGAATATTCCTTGGTGTCCAAACATCCTTGTTCTATAAATACCTAAGTTTGCATTTCTAGCAAACTATCCTAAGAGCCAGACAAACTTCATTTTTTGTTATTTCCGGTGGAGCCGTCTATTCGGAGAGGAAAGTATCCTAATTAGGTGAAATCTCTTACGACCACTCGTTTAAAGACTTTTATGGGATCAAGAAGCTCTACGAGTACCATTGTTAACAGACTCTGTTATGTGGGATATTTAGAACTATTTGTAGATCTAAAGACATCGTGTGGTAATCCATTGTTAACAGACTCTGTTCTGTGCGTTCATAGGAGATTCAAGTAGTGTTGTGCAGGTTATTGAAGATTAAAAAAGATTTGAAGACGAATAAGTTTTCTTACTGGTTTTCGTATTTTGTGAATTGTATGCACAAACCTTGATCGGCTGGGATCCAACTAGAATCGAATTTATTCGATTGATTAGTTTCATGAGATCGGCATTCTCTATGTATCTCTTTTGAGATTTATTGATGGTGTCTTTTCAACAAAGGTCAAAATCGTAAAATCATGATACTGCGTGTTTCTGACCCGACTTCAGGAATGTATGTGATGATTCGTATTTTATGATCCGTGAACCATTTCACGATCTCTGGCTGAGCGAACATACCTGTCAGAGCTATGATGAATATGTTTCTCGAAAGGCCTCTCAGCTGAGGGTTCGATGCTTCACACATTTCATCATCACCTCTACATAGAAAATGATTGGGCAGCTCCTAGACATAATGTTTGTTAGAGAGCTTAACGCCTTCAGGATGTACGCTGCTCGTTGTTCCCTGACTATGTTGAGAGACCGTGTATAGAATCTCTTGATGATTGGGAGGTTCCTAGACATAATGTTTTTTAGAGAGCTTAACGCCTTCAGGACGTCACGCTGATTGTTGTTCCTTGACTATACACCCCCTTAGAACAAGTATGATGCTTCAATTATCTCATATCTTAGTTATGCAAATAGATTAATTATAGCGTGTCATTCATCAACTGAATTCCTAGAAAATAATCTATTCTATCTCATTACTCCGTTCCATGGATGATCCTCAAATGGATTCCATGGATTAGTAATAGATGACCATTTTATCTCATTACTCTGTTCCATGAATTCTCAGCTGAATCTATGGATTATTAATAGATACTCAATTAATTTTATTGCTCTGTTTCATGACTGATTCTCAGCTGAATTTCATGGATTAATAATAAATATTCATTATCGGGCATCTGGGCTACCATTGAGTAAGCCCCGAGAAAATGGTGCGAGTGTACTTAGCAAATAATGCACAAACGAGCACCCAAACGCACGATCGAGTATTCGAAAATATGGACAAACGAGGAAACCTGTGCAAAATGGGGAGGAAAATAATGTCAATAAAATAATAAAGAGGCGTCTAAGGGGACCGAGCCCGCCGGCCGGCCGGTCATGCCGTCGTGGCCGGTCTCGCACCTGTTTAATTTATTTTATATCATTTTGTTATATTTTCCCTCATCTCATGAAGACTCCTTCATTTGAGCAAAGTCCCTCGTTTGAGCAAAACTCTTAGTTTCTCCATACTTTCCATCAAACGATGAAAAAATAGTAAAAAATATGAAAAAGTGTCGCAGGACCGGGCCACCTAGCCGGCCGGCCATTCCCTAGCTGTGCCCAGTCCCACACCTTGCAATTCTTTTTTTTTTTATATTATTTTTTCCTTCATCTTAAGAAACTCCATCATTTGAGCGAAAATCCTAGTTTTTCAATATTTTCTCAAATATTGCTCAAGCCATGAAAATGCCAAAAAGTCAAATGGTCACATGACCGACTAGGCTTCTCACGTTAAAAACTAAAATATTAATATTTTAATATTCTCAAAATATTGGTCGCATGAGCAAAGTTCTACTTTCTCATTTGAGCAAAATCGAGAGTTTCAGTCAAGATCAAACTCTTCTGAAAATCCAAAATATTGCTCAAACGCGCACTAGAAAATACCAAAACTCCCGGGACTGAGATGCGGGCAGTATGGTGACACGGGCATGCCACCTTGACCGACCAAGGTCGGCCCTTAGGCTTGCAAGGACCCGTTCCCACACTCTTTCATAATTTTGACCTAATTATCTCTCAACAATTCATATTGGGTCCAAACTCTCTCCAGCCAACTTGGGACTTTCTCAATCGACCATAAGCTGGTCCCACGGCCACCAAGTGTCGGTCCCATGACCCCTTGGTCGGTCCCTCATCTCTCCATAACTAGGTTTTACTACCTAACGCTTATATGAGCACTATTTTAATAATTGATTAAACCAGTATTTGGTCATCCTTTCACCAACCGGTCAACAAAGGACTTTGGTGCATGCTCACTCGAACGCCTGGGCGCTACATGGTCAGCCATCATCCCATAGAGTCGGTCCCTCCTTCACTAAGTGACTTATTTTCAGTAAACCATCAATTGATCAAAATTAGGGTTTCGAACGAATGCTCTGCAAATCATAATTCTGAGAAAGTTCAAACACTAATAATTTTATGTTGATCCAGAAATCAACATCTGTATTAAGCATATAATATTCGTTCCAGCTACCAATATTTTAATTAATATTTTATTTGGTCATGCTTCCAATAATTCATCAAATGAGCAATATTTGCTCAGATGCTCGAATATAGATTCAACTATCAATATTCAGTAATTTATGGAATGAGCAATATTTGCTCAGATGCTCGAATATTGATTCAACTGTCAATATTCAGTAATTTATCGAATGAGCAATATTTGCTCAGATGCTCGAATATTGATTAAACTGTCAATATTCAGTAATTTATCGAATGAGCAATATTTTCTCAGATGCTCGAATATTGATTCAACTATCAATATTCGTTAATTCATCGAATGAGCAATATTTTCTCAGATGCTCGAATATTGATTCAACTATCAATATTCAGTAATTCATCAAATGAGCAATATTTGCTCAGAGTATCAATATTCATTATGTTGATTCAATTATAAACATCATTCACTCGAGAACTACACATCCCAGCAGACATGTTCAATCCATGAATCCTAGAGCATTTGGAAATCAAGCTCGACTGAACAATACTTAGACTCATCGTCTAATCAAGTCAACAAATGACTTATCAAATACACGTCTGCCTTGCAGATTCCACGTTCGTGAGACATCAATCACGTCACATGGGGTATATTAATTAGGGTTTTGGTATAGTGGCCTACGACACGTATGTTCATCCATGATGAGAAATGTGAGTAAGTCGTGCAAGCAGTTGAGGGAGTTTGCAAAGTAGTGGGTGGACAATCAACCAAGTCTCTTCACGACCTGAAACTGGTTAAACCACGATTTCCCACTTTCCCACTCTTTCACTCGAGCAACCGTCACACTTACTAGAGATCAATGTGTCCATATTCTAGCAATATAAAGTCTCTGAATCCATGATTGAACAACATAAGAATTCTGATCCGAGAAATCACTCTCAAGAATTCAATCAGTCAACCAGATTTTATTCGAACCCAGTTGTTCATTTGCAGAAATCCACAACACATTCACAATCCTTGATTGTTATTGATCTCGCACACTTCTCAGCTTCCCTCCTACAGATCAAGCCTCTTCCCTCTTTGTGGCTGAATTGACTCTAGAACGACCATTTATTGGTTTAGGACGGAGTCCTACAGATTGATCTCTCGAACTCAAAGCACTCCCATGCAGTGCATCTGTTTGAGGTTAGGCAGTTTGCTCCGCTGAGGAGCCTCCGTCCGCACGGTCGTCTCTCCATTCCCTGAAAAATCAGCAGACCGTTTTTCCCCATCAACAGATTGGCGATCACAATGGGAGATTAATCTCTTGGTTGCAATTTTAATTCATCAAAATGGTTGATCTTTTAGGTCAGGTTCAATTAAAATCCTAACCCAAACAATGCTAGCACTAGCGATGGTGGTGGTACTCCAAAAACTACTCCCGCTTCCAACAACGGTGCTGGTTGATAAGCACGAAAGTGCGATGCTTTTTCACCCATAATTACTATAGCTAGGACTCATTATTTCTCTAATAAACTTGTTTTAGTTGTTTTTGGAAGAATAAGCTCTTGTGGAGATTTGGCTCGAAAAAATGTTATTTTCACCCGGAAGACGCGTGTTATTCGGACTCTCAATGTTGGTTAAGGGCACATTAATTACTAAGGGGATCCCAGTTGCTAAGGGGCACCCTATTTACTATGCACTCCTCATGGATATTCGCACCCCATTTCTGTTAGGGGGTACCCTCCTTCTTCACGATTTGAAGACATTTTTGGGCGGGAAAATTTGGTGGTTTCCTGCGTGTATCTCTGGATAGAATTTTGAAGATATTTGGTAAGATTTTCTCGGCTTAATGGATTGATATCACCCTGTTACACTAATACAGGGGTGGTAATTAGTTCGTGCACGTAAATGAGGAAGATTTGAGTTAAATCTCGTAAAACAGGGGAAGGAAAACTCACTGATATATTTATGGGATATACGTAAGTTACGAGAAGATTTTGTTGCAGATTTTCGTGGGTATTGAACAGATTTTATATGGTCACTATGTACACACGTATTTTACGTGTTTTGAAGAAGCAAAACTTGGTTATTTTTGGTGTTTCATCTAATACAGGGGAGGAGAGAGTATCGGATATTCTGTTTCTGGTATATTTTTGGAAGTAGCATGTGAAGAAGGGAGATTTTCTTCACCATTGATTGAAGTTATATTTGGAAAGCTGCTTACAGATCATTTACGCACAAAAGAGAGGAAATCTCATGGCTTCATAGAGAATAAAAGAAGAAAATATCTCGGGTTTTCTCGAGTATAACTGTGGTTATTGTGTGGCAAGTAAGTGTTTCATGTGTTCTCGAGACTTTTGACAGAAGGTTCCCGTGTGTGATTGAGATAAATAAGGAGAAATCAATAAATGCAGCCGCCTGAAAGAGAATAATGGAAATAAAATCCGAGAAGTTATTATAAGATATTCTTCATCAAACAAGAATATTTTTGAGCCTATTGAGTATAAAATGATATCACGGGACTCGTAGAAGGGGGATGGAGTGACTAGAGAGAGTTTGGGTACGCTGCAGAGCTAAGAACAAAGCTGCAGAGTGAGTTTCATCAGCAGCAAGTGAAGGAGAAGAAGGAGAAGAATGACAGTCAAAGACAGTCGTTTATTGACTGTCACCTTTTCTTCCCTTTGCAACAGTTTTTCTGCAACAGTGGAGTATAGTTTATTTGTTACGCATTTTTTGTGTTGCAAATCTCTGTTTTTATTAATATTCATCTTTGTAAACACTTTTGAGCAATGAAATTAAATTTTGAGCGTGTTTCCAACATGATAAACTAAACCCAACAATAGGTCGACGGAGGAATCCGAATTTCATACATGGGTAAATTTATTTTATTCTTTTTATGACTTTTGCACTTATTTTAAATAGAATTATGATTTTGATTAATTAGTTATTATTTTATTTGATGTCCCATGCTTACGATTTATAACTAATATTTTGAGAATCTACCTAGGCAAAAATAAGAGTCCATATTTTTATTTATTGAGCTGTAACTGCTGAAGAATAAATAATTGAACCTTATGTTATGAATTCGGTGAAATCCTAGTCCCAGTAACTCTCGCTTTAATTTATCATTTTCAGTAAATCTTTAAATTTAATCTTCACAAGTCTTAGAGTTCGAATCTTATTTACTACAACAATTAAAAAATGACACCACTGGTGATACTGCACCTCCTCAAACCAACATCAGAAGCACTCCTCTCTTCGACCAGTCACCCGAAGAAATCGGAGAAAATCCGCCTACCACAGCTGACCTCATGAAGGTGCAAGAGACTCTCGCCAAAAATCAAATTGACATGCACTTGTCTCAAAACTCTCACAGACAAAATGTCTAAGAAAACTCAGGAGAAAGGAAAATCCAAAGAAACATCTCCGGTTGCTGATCCTGAGATAACTCCAATTCACGTGGTGGATTATGATGAAGTCCCCAAAGCTGCAGATAACCCACCAGCGAAAGAACCATCCAGTGTCATCGCTCATGAAGAATTGGAACGCCTCTTGGAGAATCTTGGAAAAGATAAGACATCCTCTGTCCATCGTCACCAACCTCCATATCCTTCTACTATACAGAGAGTTCCTCTTACGAAAGGTTATACTTCTCCAACGTTCACACTTTATTATGGAATAAGAAATACTCAAGAACATGTCTCTCGGTTCTTAGAATTATTAGGAGAGCATGAGTACAACCTTGTTATCCGCTTGAAAGAGTTTTCAAAATCCTTAACCGGCAGAGCATACACATGGTACAACAACATCGCACCAGGAAGCATCACTAGTTGGGGTGAATTGATTCGTTTCAGAACAGGTCACTTCTCAGACTAGGAAGCATGTTTCAGAGGAACAATGAACATCAAGATGATTACGTGAAAAGGTTCAGAATCCAAGCTTTGTCATAATCCGAATATCACTGAACAACAACTCGTATACTTTTGCATCAATGGAATGACACCGGTCTAAAGAGATTTACTAGAAAATCTCTGATTCCAGACTTTCTCAGAAGTTCATGAAGTAGCTAAACGATCAGCGACTATTGCACCAGCTTTATTGAAAATAGCAAAGTATGCAAAGGTCGAGAAACCTCGTAGCAGCCGACGCCTGGTCAACAATCAGTACAATCTCCAACCTTCAACAAAAATTGTTGCTGAAAGAAATGTGTTTATAGGTGAAAACTGTTTCTACTGGTTTTGGTAAATTTAGGTGTGTGTGGATGAGAAACGAATCTAAACCCTAAATAAATGCACTGCACGGGAGTGCTTTTTGATTCAAGAGATCAATCTATACAATTCTGGCCTAAACTAAGAAATGGCCGTTCCAGACTTGCTTCGGTCACAAAGTGAAGGAGATGGGGTTGATCTTAGGGAGGGAAGCGAAGAAGGAGTTGAGATTATGAAGGTGTTGGATTTTTATGACTTGTATCAGAATGATGAACGGGCTTGCACAATGTAAGCTACCAGTTCTGGGTGTTTTCTGGATACGGTGATAACAAAACTTAGTTTTTATGTGTTTGTTCGTGTTGTTTGGAAATAGGCGAAGGACCTATTTATGCAAGTAATTGAGCGCAAACCCTCATCTTGTAGGAAGTGGAGGAAGTTGAGTGATGGAGTAGTGGGGTCATGTAGGTGATTGCACGATCACGTCTTAGCCCACTTCCCTCATCATCTTAACCGTCCATACGAGATCACGTCTTACTCCTGCTAGGGTTTGGCTAGGCTGGTTAAATCATGCGACCAACTTGCGTCGCCGTGATCGTTTCTGAGACTGACATGGACATTCTAGATTTCCCTTAAGGAAATTAAATATACTCGATCGGGCTAACCAAAAGCGCTGATACGAGATTATCTTTGTTAGAGAATGGTGTAGCCTGTACGGGTATTTCGTGCATATCTCGATATTAACACTTGGAGATTCATGTTACTCTGCTGAGAGTAAACACTCAGTCGTCATGCCATGCCAGTAATGAGAGTCCCGCTGAGAACAACACAGGAAATACTAGGCAAATCATGCATTAATAATGCTAAATATTCACAGAATATTTGGGATTGTTGTTACATGCACCATTCTGGGTGAATTTTATGTATTTATTGAATTGCTTTGAATAAATAAAGCGGAGAGGTTTTCTGCACTCATCACTTATCAAACGACTTTACCCTTTGCAGGATGTCAGCACATTAAATGGCTTTACCCTTTGCAGGATGTCAGCACATTAAATTTGGTTTCACAACTTTAGCCCTGAACTAAAATCCACCATCAACAGAATGAAAGGAAAGCCGAGACACAGCATCAGAGCGCTTCTCCAACATCCCAGGCTCCTCTGAAGGCGCAAAGAAAAGATAACCAATCCTGAAATGCACAAACCTCGACCCGGCATCAATGAATGGGGAAATGATCAGATATACTCAAACTTTCCTCTTCTCATTGAAGAAGTGATCGAGTTACTGGAAGTATGGGTTCAAGATGGTGCAATAAAATTGTTGTTCATCAAGAGAGAGCCAACTGAAGAAGAAATGGAGAATCCCAGGTACTGTCGCGTTCATAAATTCATCAATCATCCAACAAGTGACTGCAATATTTTGAAGCACGTCTTCAAACAGAAGGTTAAGCCATAATAGCTTCAATTGGGGACTGAAGGAGTACACAGTACCCTCTCCCAATCAATACCTTCACTCTCTCTGAACAACCTATCAAAAAGGCAGTTCAATCCTTATTCGAACATATATGTGAATTATCTGTTGAAGGAACAAAGGGGACACATGTTCACAGCACTGAATCGCATCGTGTCAGCAAGTCCATTCCGGAAATACTTCCTGAGCCTCCATCCACAGACAAAGAAATGTACGACTTGGGACTTCTTACCACAGTCAATCTCCAAGGAAATGAATTTGAGAGAACGTTGATCGATGCTGGCACCTCTATCAACACTATTCCACTGAAACCCCTCAGAGTCGCATGCATCACTCAACAAGAAGCTACTCATGCTCCCATCTCAATCAGAGACCATGAAGGAACGCTCATAGATGCTTATGGCTACATTACTCTCAAGGTGAAAATAGGTTCAACCTGGACAGAGACCAAGTTTCACATAATCAGGAAGATCCAAGATATGACACGATCCTCTAACGAGCGTGCATCCACGCTGAAAAGATGGCCACTGATAAAGCGTCTTTGGTTGCATATCTCTTCAACGAAGAAAGTTCTGATCCAGAAGATTTGGCGGATGTTCCATCATCAGAGCACTTGGAAGAATTTTGAACTTCGACGAGGTTGAAACAAGAACCTGCAAAAGATGCATAGACATTCATCAAGAGGTTCCGCACTCAAGCAAGTATCATTCCTCCCATGTGTATGTTATTTATTTCCTCACATGCTATCCTAGCATGAGGACTCAATTCTTCTATTGCAAGACTTTATGAATGGGTAGCTTCACCACATTAATATTTTACCAAGTGGTTGAATCTGACACCTCTCTGAATCGAGTATATCACTGAGACATTCATTACTGAAATGATGTCCAAGCCTGCAAAAGAACACTTTGGGCGTTTCTGCATAGCCTTGCAGGAGTTTCCATGTGTGCCACAAAATCAGAAAGTCTGCAGAAGTGTTGACTCCCACTACCGCAACGAAAGGAATTTTGAATCAACAAAAGATACTCGGGATCGAGACGGTCAAGCCCAAGACATTCGACGCTTAAGGGGTATTAGGCTTCAACGTTCAAGCAGCTAAGGTTTGAAGAATTTAGGATTTTCTTAACTTATCTGGTATTTTCAATTCCTTATTGAATTAAGTAATTGAATCTATCAAACCAAAAGAAAATCCCCACAACTGTCAATAATCTACTTCTCCAAGGCCAACTGAAAGTCAAAAACCTCTCATCTCTGAGTGCTACATTCTTCAGAAGCCTTCAAACTGTACTCCTAATCAAACAGTAGACCTTCGATAATGACGCCTCTAGCTTTAGCACAAATATCTCGACGATGACACACTGATTCAACACCAGCACGATCAAAGTGTAATTGAACCACAATCGATAAGTCTTCACTATCCCATGATAAGACTTCTGAAGTAGATGCAACATCATTCATCAATGGATACTACGAACTCCTTCAACTCTGCTAAGTGAATGAGTCTGGAGAAAATTCAATCGTGATCTTAGCATCAACAACGGTCTCAGGAGCAACATCCTCATGACAGGGCTTCATCAACTAACCATTCTCTGAAGTGTTTCTCGATAAAGCAGACTTCTCCAAGTACTAATGATTTATATCAAGTTATGTAGAAAAGAAAACATGTTCACATGAAAGTCTTCCCAAAGCTTGCACGACGGGCGGGCAAGCCAAAGTCTTCTACAAGATGTTCTCATCACCTCTACAAATGAGATACAATACACTTCAGGCCATGGTTTTACAAAAACGTACCAATGTGTGAGGAATAGGACAATTCTTCCTCAAAGAAAGATCTTCGTCTATGTCTCTTCTACAATATACCAAAAGGGCGCATCAATCGTACATACGAGCTGAAAGATATGGTTTTTACCATCAGGTCTATGAAATCTGAAAATTTTGTACAGGATTACAAACTACAAATGTGCACGCTTAGTTGGGTGACCTACACAACTCCAAATTGAGTGATTCTTTTCTCATATGATAGATCAGTCTCTTAGATTCAAACATTAGGGTCAAGCACCGAATTCTGATGTCGTATGAGGTTCCTACAACTTCCAGAGCATACAACATGTAAGCAGAAATTCTTAGACGGGATTCATTACCTTCACAGTCGATCGATGTCCACCAGGCCTTTCCACTAAGTCCTTCATCAAGGTACCTCCAACTCCGACCACCTAGGTTTTTACATCATGTTTTTCTACCTGGGTCCTCTATCTTGGTCTTGCCCGAAGAAGGAAAAACGAAAAGGAGATTTAACTAAATACTGGGGACTGACGATCAGTTTCACAGTCCAAGAGTAGTGACCGGCACCAAGCTTGACTATGCTAATCATTCATGATAAAACAAATGCTACAACCGAGAAATACAACCATGGTCATTACATCATCCCCTCTTGAGAGCAACCTCTGTTATGGTCCCGTGACCAGGGTTTCAAAAGTGATGTTTCTACGATTGACAGAAACAAAAAATGGTACTACAAGTACCAGGATCATGTATCAACCATGGGGTTCATATTGAAAATTAATCAATGGCATTGAAATACTTCATCAAGCGTTCAAGACACAATCAAATGGTCTAAAGACACAACATGGGCGTTTTACAACAAGCTCATCTGAGACGATTTTGCACCGTCCTGCACAAAAAAGCGAGCTGGTAGAAATTGGTGAGGAATCTAGGAATGGGTCATATACCATTCTATTCGCATGGGTGTCCTCTACAACATATCCAAAATTCACAATAATTGGATGAACGAGCAAAAATATGTGGCCGAAACATCAAACTACATGACAGCTGAAGTTTTTGAAGACTTCGTGGAAGTTTCTTGTTGATTTCGACTACTAAACGTGCTCAAACTCAAAAGGCTTCTTTTTAAAATCTAGGAAATTTGATGGGTATCAAAAATTTGGGTAGATCATCAAAAACGGACATCGTATGAATATTCTACAATATTTTCAATGAAGACCTAACTTCTGAATTTTCTGATGACGAATTATGACAAAATTCTTCATTCATCTCCACATCTGAATCAGGAGCTACACCATCAACGCAAATCCGAACATCATCTTCAGCCGATAGTCTCACTTGCAAGTCTCCGGTGCTTCTGCTGATGAGATATGAGCTTTTCATCTTCAGCTCTTTTCTTCTGTGATATTTCACCACGTCTCTGCTTTCCCTACGCATATGCTAAGAACAAGAAAGAATATATCTTAGCACGAACCACTCTCAGATGATCAAGAGACATACCACGTATCAGCTTTCTAGCATCTCTGAAAGGTTGATTCACCTTGGCATGAACATAAGCAGAAGTCTTCATCTTTGACTTGATATTTCTGGAGTGTTCCTCGGAAGAGCCAGAAGTGTGGTTGTAGCTGAAAGTCACCATTATCTGAGGAGAAAGACATAGAGCCAAGGATATACCAATAACAAACACGCAGCAAAAATGGTAACACTCCAACTCTTACCTGTTTACAATTTCACTAACAGTAGTGAAATTAAAACAAAAGTTTTAAGAACTTGCCCGTTTCTTCAAACCTGCAAAGACGGGCAAAGTCCATTATTCAAAAATCATAAATTGATTTTCATAAAACCGTAAACCACCCATGTAAATTTTTAATATGTTAACATCCACTTATTTTTCAAATATTGGACAGACGTCCATTCTACAATTGTGAAAACTCACATACATACATTATTTCACCATGTATAATTTTCTACTTTCAACAGTTGTTCAAAATCAAAACATTGATTTTATAAAAAATATATTTTAACATGAAACTCACGTAAACTTGAAAAAATATGTATACATATATATGTACATATATATATATATATATATTTGCTCCCTCACGCGAGCATACGTCTTTGAAATAAGAGTATATTTTCAAAAATTTGTGAAAGCTCACATATCGAAATAAATTTTTTCATGAAAGCTCATAGACCAAAATTTTACTACTAACAGACACGTCTATTAAAAAAAAAACTTTTCTCTCGTACGAGCATCCACCTTTGAAACGAGAGTTTATTACATTTTGTGAAATCTCAAATATTTAAAAAATAAAATTTTGGTTTTCGTGAAAGCTCATAAATAATTTTTTTATCATTAGACGCAGGTCTACTTAAGAAAAGAAATCTGTCTTATGCTAGGAATCATGTTTGTTTCTTAAACTAATGAACGAACGAATGTCTGTTCCTAAAACAAGGATTTCCTTTTTTGGGCTCGGGCCCATAAACTCTAAACCGACCAAAACTGGACGTCTGATCGTCCAAATCAGCAGTGCTTCATCTCATCCATGCTCACGGGATGACACTGTATCATACTGTCAGAGTCCTTATCCGGGCATTTGCTCGTACATGACATCGTTGGAGCAAATCGGGGATTCTTAAAATACCTTTGTACGACTAAGTTCAACTACTTATCTCGTTTACTGGAAAATCACCATCCAGTGCTTACTGCGGAACATGACTGTCCCTCACTAAGCAGGGGACTTAATGTTGATGTTGGATTTTCGACAAAGGTAAAGATCATAAAATCATGATACTGCAAGTTTCTTACCCGACTTCAGGAATGTATGTGACGATTCATATTTTATGATCCGTGAACTATTTCACCATCTCTGACTGAGCGAACATTCCTCTCGGAGCTATGATGAATATGTTTCTCGAAAGGCTTCTTAGCTGAGCGTTCGATGCTTCACACATTTCATCATCACCTCTACATAGAATCAAAATGATTGGGCGGCTCCTAGACATAATGTTTGTTAGAGAGCTTAACGCCTTCAGGACGTCACGCTGCTCGTTGTTCCCTGACTATGTAGAGAGACCGTGTATAGAATCTCTTGATGATTGGGCGGTTCCTAGACATAATGTTTGTTAGAGAACTTAACGCCTTCAGGACGTCACGCTGCTCGTTGTTCCCTGACTATGCACCCCCTCAGAACGAGTATGATGCATCTCATATCTCGATTCTGCAAATAGATTAATTCTAGCATGTCATTCATCAACTGAATTCCTAGAAAATAATATAGTCTATCTCATTACTCCGTTCCATGGCTGATCCTCGGCTGGATTCCATGGATTAGTAATAGATGACCATTTTATCTCATTACCCCGTTCCATGAATTCTCAGCTGAATCTGTGGATTATTAATAGATACTCAATTAATTTTATTGTTATGTTTCATGACTGATTCTCAGCTGAATTTCATAGATTAGTAATAAATATTCATTATCGGGCATCTGGGCCACCACTGAGTAAGCCCCGAGAAAATGGTGCGAGTGTACTTAGAAAATAATCCAGAAAGGAGCACCTGAATGCATGATCGAGTATTCGAAAATATGGACAAACGAGGAAACATGTGCAAAATGGGGAGGAAAATAATATCAATAAATTAATAAAGAGGCGCCTAAGGGGACTGGGCCCACCGGCCGGCCGGTCATGCCGTCGTGGCCGGTCCTGCACCTCTTTAAATCATTTTATATTTTGTTATTTTGCCCTCATCTCATGAAGACTCCTTCATTTGAGCAAAACTTTTAGTTTCTCCATACTTTCCATCAAACGATGAAAAATAGTGAAAAATAAGGAAAGGTGTCACGGGATCGGGCCACCTAGTCGGCCGGCCATTCCCTAGCCATGGCCGGTCCCACACCTTGCAATTATTATTTTTTTATATATATTATTATTTCCTTCATCTCATGAAACTCCATCGTTTGAGCGAAAACCCTAGTTTTTCAATATTTTCTCAAATATTTCTCAAACCATGAAAAAGCCAAAAAGTCAAATGGTCACATGACCGACTAGGCTTGTCACGTTAAAATTTAAAATATTATTATTTTAATATTCTCAAAATATTAGTCGCACGAGCAAAGTTCTACTTGCTCATTTGACCAAAATCGAGAGTTTCAGTCAAGATCAAACTCTTCTGAAAATCCAAAATATTGCTCAAACGCGCACCAGAAAATACCAAAATTCTCAGGACTGGTGATACGGGCATGCCACCTTGACCGACCAACGTCGGCCCTTAGGCTTGCAAGGAGCCGGTCCCACACTTTTTCATAATTTTGACATAATTATCCCTCAACAGTTCATATTGGGTCCAAACTCTCTCCAACCAACTTGGGATTTGACCAATCGACCATCAGCTGATCCCACGACAACCAAGGGTCGCTCCCATGACCCCTTGGTCGGTCCCTCATCCCTCCATGACTAGGTTTTATTACCTAACACTCAGACGAGCACTATTTTGATAAATGATTAAACCAGCATTTGATCATCCTTTCACCAACTGGTCAACAAAGGAATTTGGTGCATGCTCACTCGAGCGCCTGGGCTACATGATCAGCCATCATCCCATGTAGTCGGTCCCTCTTTCACTCAGTGACTTACTTTCAGTAAACCATCAATTGATCAGCAATTGATCAAAATTAGGGTTTCGAACGAATGCTCTGCAAATCATAATTCTGAGCAAGTTCAAACAATAATAATTTTATGTTGATCCAGAGATATTCGTTACACGTCGGTAGAAGGTATCCGAGCGACAAGATGGGCACTAACACCTTTCTGAATAGTAATTCCTATCCTATGGAACAAAGAGCCACCTACCTTCTGGTTTGCATCCTGACTGGCTAGGCAGTTCTTCGAACTTTTTAGAAAAATGCATGTGTCTTACCCTTATATCTGGATTAATCATATAATATTCGGTCCAACTACCAATATTTTAATTAATAATTTATTTGGTCATGTTACCAATAATTAATCGAATGAGCAATATTTTCATAAGTGCTCGAATATTGATTCAACTATCAATACTAAGTAATTTATCGAATGAGCAATATTTTCTTAGATGCTCGAATATTGATTCAACTATCAATATTCAGTAATTTATCGAATGAGCAATATTTGCTCAGATGCTTGAATATTGATTCAACTATCAATATTCAGTAATTCATCAAATGAGAAACATCTGTTCAGATGAGCAATATTTGCTCATACTATCAATATTCATTATGTTGATTCAATTATCAACATCATTCATTAAAGAATTACACGTCCCAGCAGACATGCTCAATCCATGAACCCTAAAGTATTTGGAAATCATGCTCGACTGAACAATACTTAGACTCATCTTCTAATCAAGTCAACGACTGATTGATCAAATACATGTATGCCTTGCAGACTCCACGTTCGTGATCGTCTATGAAAAATCAGCAGATCGTTTTTCCCCATCAATAAGATTAAACGGAAGATCCTTCGTCAATAACTTATCAAAATCCTGTAGAAAGATTGATTAGAGTGGTTACCAAACAGATTCTTCTTTTGTTGTTTGGAATACGATCCAGAGGACTTGTTATTCACGTGCGTGACTCTAGAAGTCGAAGGCGCAGGGATACTGAGGGAACAAAGTAGCTCCGGGAGTCTGCTTGGTCTCAACTATACGAAGTTGGTATTAGATTTTGTATAGCGGCTTAATCCTGAGAGTATTCAATTCTGGACAAGGTCCCGTGGTTTTTCTGCATTTGTGGTTTTCCTCGTTAACAAAATCTTGTTGTGCCTTTTATTTTGATTTCCGCATTATAATTTTTTTATTATAATAAAGTAAAATACACATATACATTAACTCTGCATCAAGTAACACGCTTTGTTGTTGTATTGTATTGATCTTGTATCCATAGTCAATAATATAAGTTATCTTGTTATCGTATTGTCTCGATCTCGTATCCATAGACGATCACACGAGGTGTGAACCGAATTATCGTATTGTCTTGACTCTGTCCACAGACGATTACATTCGGTAGAGGATTTATAGATTGAAACAAAAATATTGTGGTGTATTTGGGTACCCTCTTCTTTTCATCATGTACCTGGGTTCGATGAAAAGATTGGGGTGACAATTTGAGGATAAACCTCTCTTGATTCATGAGAATAAAGCCTTTTAATTCCGAAGAACTAGCCTTAATCGAATAAACGATTCTTTCGATTAATAAATTTGATAAACCCTTCATTACATACTCGTTTTCTTACAAAGCTACTAGAGACAGTCCAACCTAGCATCTAACGGCTACAATGCCACCAGATTTTTACATCCAACTCACTCTTTACAAATGATAAATACACCCTCCATAAAATAAAAGCTACCAGCTACAACTAATACTAAATATTAATAAGTAAAATGATAAGGGCACTCCACTCCGATACTGGGTACATGACAGTTTTGAATACGAAAGTGATTAGAAATGCTTGAAGTTGTAGCAGAATGAAGTACCTCTAGGCTTCAAGAGCATTGGCATCCCTAGGTTATTTTCTCGATCTTGAGATGGAATTGATACCGATTTATAACCTTTATTTTTTGAAAGGGAAGTTCTTATTATTATTAACTCTTAACTTCGCTAGGGTAGGAACGCCCCGTCGAATCATTCGTTACAATTACATTAAGGAAGTATGGACATGTGTTGTCCCAGATACATGTTTGTATATTCTCTCCTACTTGTAATTGTAGTTACGTCACAAATTTTTCCAATCCATCCGCCACCTGGTCGCCTCTCTGTACGTGTTTGCATTTACGAACTGTCCGATTTGGTGCAGATGGTTTTGTATTTCCTTTATCATATTAAAAATGATCTATGGTGCTTGTGTGATATCTTTCTTCAGGAGCGTTAGCAGCGTGTTTGAGTCAGTTTCAAATCGTATTTGGCTCCATCTTTGTGTGATCGCCATTTTGGTTACCAATAGGAGGGCCCACGTTTCTGCTATCAGTGTCGTAGTTAGCCCATATACGTCACTACTCTTCCTTATGAATTCTTGCATATCCATCCCGCTCTCTCCGGTGGTCTTCCTGGTATGCTTTTACTCACTCCATCTGTGTTGATTTTCAACCATTCATGTGGTGGTGGATTCTACTTTACCCAAAAAAAAAATTGTATCTGTTGCAGTCATGTTGCCAGTTTGTTGCCATTGAGTTTCTAGCTATCTGTTGATGTTGTGCTTGTTGGACCATATGTACTCATGGCTTAGCAGTATGGCTATCTGGAAAGTTTGTTGCGGGGTCTGGATGTTGTTGTTGTAGACTCTCGCGTTCCTAGCTAGCCAGATACTCCACATCATGAAACAACATGTTGTGAATTCTTCTTTCATGTCTGCATTTTGCATAAATTTATTGAAGTTTCTGGGTATCCTGAATGAGGTTGTTGTATTTGTGTGCCCCGGTATCCCCTGATGTTGTTGTTGGTTATCCGATGTGTTTGCATTATGTGTATATGTTGTCGAAAAATAAGAACTGGTATTAATGTGGTGGAAGATTTATCATGATGTATGGGTTATATGTCACAGTGATCCCGTTCATATGTGCATATAATCGTTTCCATGTTTATTTAGCCTTGTCACATTCAAATAGGCAATGTTGAACTGATTCTGAATGTTGATTGCATATTGGACATAGGCTGGTGTTGCTAATGTTTCTGATATGAAGGTTTTCGAAAGTTGGTAATCCTCCATGGCTGACTTTCTATATGAAAAGTCTGATTTTTTTCGGGTCTATTTGCTTGCGAATTTTTTTATAACTTAGGACATTGATAGTGGATGTGTTTGAAGTCCGGGTGTTAGTAGTATTTGGTGTTTGTGTTGGATTTTTTGTTAACACCGCATAGACACTTTTAACCGTGTAATGTCCACTTTTTGAAAAAGACCAAATTGGTTTGTCTGGGATTGTTGGGTTTGGTAAATACATGCATCTAATGGAGTTGGTGATTGTGATTGTAAAAAATTGGTTAAGGAGATTCACATTGCAATTAAAAGAGTGTGGTTCGATTAACGTACTGACCAAGTTACTACTCATTTATCCATGTGTTAACGTGCTTGCATGCATGGGAATTCAATTGTCTTTAATTCTTGTGAACTTCCCGTCGCCAATTAGGATCTCATAGTTTTGTTGCACAAAAATAACTATTTTATGGATATTTTTCCATGTTGCACTTGCCGAATCCAGTGGTTTCTGATTGTCCGGCGAAATTCACCTTTACTGCATGTATTTTCCTTTATACATGTTATTGAAAATTGTGTTCGGGTTAGCAAGCATCTGCCACACCCTTTTTCCAAGTAGAGCAAAGTTGCGTTTCCTGGTATCTCTTATCCCCAGTCCTCCTTGAATGATTGGTAGGTTAAGTTTCTCTCTTCCTAGCATATGAAATTTCTTTGTGTTTTTTTCATGTCCCCAAAAACAGTTCCAGACAATCTTGTCCATTTTGTCGTGGACATGCACCAGAAGAAGTTGGGTTTGCATTCTTTGGTTTGTCGTTGGTATGAGAGATGTCTTGACAAGTAACCATCTACCTGCTTGGTTGAGACACTTTTCCATCCATCCTTTTCCCTTTTTTTCCAATCTCTGTAAAAGGTGAGCAAAAACTGGTGATGAACTCTTTCCCTGTTTGGACTGCACTCCCAAATATTTGTATGGGTTGTGGGTTGTTGGGATGTTGAAGGTACTTTCTAGCCAGTTTCTTGTGATTTGATTTGTATGTGGATGGTGTATAAGAATTGATTTTTGTGAGTTAATGGTTTGGCCAGCTGAAGTAGAACAGGAGTGTAGAAAGTGGTTGAGTTATCACAAGCTTGTTAATATACTGAGCAAGTAATTAGAAAGTCATATGCATACATTAGGTGGAAGATTAGTTGAGATGTTCAGTCCTTTCAACCTTCTTTGGTTCTCCAGCCTTGCTAGGTTTGAAGTTCTGCACAGAGAATGAAAATGTATAGTGATGGGGGGCCTCCCTATCTGAACCCCCTCGTTGGTTGGATGTGTCCCTGTGGTGTGCCGTTCACATTGACTGAGTATGTAACATTTGTAATACACAACATCACATATTCAATGAATTTTTCTGGGAATCCCAAAGATGTAAAGGTTTGTCTCACAAAACCTATATCTAGACTATCATAAGCCTTTTGGATATCTAATATCAAGGCAGTTTTTGGATTCTTTGTAGGTGTTGAAGTTCTAATGTGGTGAAAAATTTCTGTTGCAATGGAAATATTGTCATGTATTTCTCTATTGGGGACAAAAGCACTCTGATAGGGGATAATCATTAATTATATGAGTGATCTTAGTCTATCTACCAGTATTTTTGAGATGATTTTATAGACTACATTACATAGTCCTATTGGTTTAAATTCATTTGGTTTGCATGGGCTATCTGATTTTGGGATCAAGGTGATGTTTGTATGGTTGAAAAGAATTGCTAGTTCAACCTTATCAAAAAAATTGGTCACCAGATCAATAATTTGTGGGCTTGTAGTGTCCCAAAACACCTTGAAGAACTTACTTGTATAGACGTCTGGTCCCGGAGCTTTCTCTGATCCAATACTCAACAAATCTTTGTGGTTTGATCATTTGTTGGTGGTCTCATTAATTCTCTGCATTGATAGCTCAAAATTCTTGGTGTAAAATTGTTGAACGGGTCCATGTCAATAATTATTGGAGATGCATTGTATTGATGTTCAAAATGGTTCACCATCATTATTGTTATTTGCCTTTGATTATCCACCCACCTATTGTTGTCATCTTTGAGTTAGTGTATGTGATTTATTCTTCTGTTTATAGTTGCCTTTTTGTAGAATAATTTTGTGTTGAGGTCACCATTCCTCAGCCAATCTATTATTGACCTTTGTTTCCAATACTCATCGTGACATTGTTGCAGCATCATATGAGAATTTCGTGTGTCTTTCTCGTGTTGAAACCAAACAAAAGTTAAGGTTTATTGGTTGTTGCACATTCTGATTTTGCAAGTTGGATTTGGAATTCCGCTTCTTTTAGTAATTGGGGTAGATTGCCAAAAGTTTCTTTTGTGACTTTGTTGAAAGGTTGTGTTGTTTCCTTCATTTTAAGCTATAGATTCAGAGCCAAATCTATAGCTTGTTATTGTTACCAATAAGTGATAACAACTTCTTTCATTTGTGGATGCAGGAACCAGAGGTGTTCTATACGGAAATATTTTGAGGATCTTCTCGACATAGCCTTTTCTTGCAACAACAATAGTGCATGATCTGATCCAATCCTTGGGAGATATATCATGGGAGCATGAGGGTAATTTTCTAGCCATTGTTGTGTTGACAATCCTCTATCTAATCTCTCCATGATAAAGTTGGTGTTCGTTTGTCTATTTGTCCATTTTTACACATCACCTTAAAATCCTAGATCAATAAGGGAATGTGAGTTGATGAAGGTGTTAAAATGCTTTACCTAGTTGTTTGTCATAGGTCTTCCTATTCTTTTTTTTTTCCTGTTGAGATATAACCTCACTGAAATCACCCACGAGTATCCACGGTATTGTTGGGGTTGTTATGATGCTTCCAAAGTTGCCAAAGGTCTTTCCTTGCCGCCGGTTGTGGTGGGCCATAAATTCCAGTAAATAACCATGGTTATGTATCTTGTGTTTATGTTGGGAACATGTAAAATACTTTGATTGGATACTAACACTGAGACATTGAGATGAGAAGTCCATATCAAGCAGAGTCCACCTCTATGTCCAGTACAAGTTACATTAAAAGAACTTTGAAATCCTAAGCTATATTGCAAAAAATATATATGATCCACTGAAGCTAAAGTTTATGATAAAAACATTAAATTTGGTATGAATTTGTGTGTATACTTACGCACCTTTGAAACTGTCAAGCGGTTCTGAATACCCTGACAGTTTCATGCCAAGTAACTCATGACTGGTGCAAGTGTTGGCCTGTGCCAACATCTCGCAATGAATTTAGTGAATTTGTGGTTGCAATCTCTTCATTGAAGGAAGCTTCCAAGCAGGTCTTGCTGATGAGGTGCTGATATTTTTGGCTCTATTATCCTTGGTCGATGATGCAATTACCTGGTGGAAGAGAGTCGTTGATTGGGAAGTTTCAGAATTGGGTGATGGAGATGAATTGTGTACTCTTGTTCTTCTTGTTTTTCTTGATCGTGGTGTTGGTACTTCAAATGCTATTGTTCGGATCTTTGTAGTGTGTTGTTCTAGTTGGGCTACCGAGACATATTTCCTTGTTTTTACTGGTAGTGGTTGTGCCGCAAAATCTGGTGCATTTGGAAGTTGCAGGCGCTCAGGTAGCTTATTTGGTGGTCTCATAGTCCTTCTCTTGTAGGTTCGAAGTGGTTTCATAATGTTGTGATGGTCCTCCGGCCTAACATTTGTAGTGACTACTACCTCTAATTTTCCATTTATGATGTGAACCAGAAGGTTAACTTTGGCATCCCTACGTTGTAAAACATTGAGTAACACTTGAGTGTAGTCATGAGTGAAAAAAGCTAACATTCGACTGATACCCAGTTTTGTTTTTGGGAATGATGCCCTATCCGAAACCGGATCTGATTGTCGATCCTTTGACCCGGATGTTGTTGTTTGGGTTTCCACTGAATGAGATTTCCATTTCCTTTGTTGGTGGGCTATTGATGATGGGTCTTATCCATATGTTCCTCCACATGTGTGACAAATCTGCTTGAGCTCTTGGGTGGCATAGTCGACGTGGATTTTAGTGGTCCCTGCTGGTTAGGGCTTTGTCCAACATTTCTGATGAGCTCAAAGACTTACTCAGGTGCTTTTGCATGGGAGCGTTCTTTGGTATTCTGTTTTTACGGCTCAGCAGGTTTGCTTATGACAACACCTTTACATATTTAGTCTGGTGTGTTACCGAGTTCCATGCTAAACCGTGGCGAGCATTCTCCTCTGAAAGGTGAGTTGGGAACGGTTTGGACCTAGCTGGATTGTTAACCCTACTAATGTTTTCATGCTCCTAATGCATATTTTCCCCCAATGTTGTTTGATCTATTCCATGATGTTGTTGTTGTTGCTAGTGGATCTGTTGTTGTTCTTGGGTTTGATCATCCCTGTTGTTTGTACGAGTTGAGGAAGCTTCTCCAACAAAAACGTTTTTTGCCTTGTTTTCCTGCATGTATTGTATATTTTGTGTTTTTATAAAAGAAGCTTTCATCTTTGCATTAAGTCTTCCCTATGGGAAGTTGGGGAACTTACTATTCTTCATTGCTTGTTACATTCCGAGGAAGTTTGTACAGTCTTTGAAGATGTGTCATGGATATCCACACAGAAAACATAACACTGATATATTTTCATAACAAAATTGAACCCCACACCTTTTCCTATGTTTATCATGACTCCTGGCATGAAAGGTTTGTTGAAATCGATCATCACATAAGCTCTAGATAGAGAACCAGACAGATCTATTTGTAGGATCGTTCCCGTTTCTGTCTTTTCAGTGAGATCATGGATTGTTTTCTCATCAGCTAGATATCTAGGTAAGTTTAAAACCTGCAACCAAAAGGATGAATATTGAAAACAGTTTTCTGGGTATCGAACAAAGATATTCCAATCTTCAAAAAATACTACCTGGTTTCCTGTTATCCAAGGTTGGTTTTCAAGGATGAAATTTTTGTCCTTTTGATGTTCCAGTGACATTTGAAAAACATGCATGGTGGAGCTAGTTTCCATGTGGTGGAAACGTAGAGGAAAAAATGGCAGATGTAGAGAGTGATGGTGGTTGTGTAGCCATTGGTGGGATAGGAGGTTGTGGCAGTGAAGGTGGGAAATAAAAAACTTCAGTAATTCAGACACAACTTTTCCTAGGAGAAAAGAAAATGAAACCCCAATTTTTGTTTCCCGAGTTTGAACAACTTTGAGTGAATTAAGGGGGAGAAACTGAATCGATTGAAAGAAAACGAAACTCCAATTTCTACTTCTCAGAATTCACCTGGTAAAGTAAAAGGTGCTAATCCAGTTGTTGCTAATAATAAATACAACTTCAGAAAAAATCCAGGTAAAGGAGGTACCAAAAATCCTCCACAAACAAAATGAAGATATTATATTGGAATATCAGGGGCCTGAGAAGACCTAGGGCGCAGGATAAATTAAGGTCTTTGGTAAATCAATTTAGTCCATCTCTTATATGGATTGCAGAACCAAAAGTATTTTGTAGTAAGCTGAATCTCCCTGGTATGCAGAGCATGGTGATTCATAACTCTACATCATCAAATAAAGGTAACTTATGGTTATTTTGGAATAAATCTTTAGCTACTCCTCAAGTTGTTTCTATTTCCAGCCAAATGATTACTGTTAGCATTGGAGATGTTCTAGTTTCAGGAGTACATGCTCATGTTAAAAAAATTCAAAGAAAATTTTTATGGTCAGAAATGGAGATAATTAGTGAACTTAAGAAGTCATGGATTGTTCTAGGTGATTTTAATGCAATTATTTCACCTGAGGAAAAGGTTGGTGGTAAAACTCCAAATAGAAATTCAATGCTAGATTTTATTCATTGTTTAAATGCATGTGAACTACTTCAAGCACCTAAAACAGGTCTGCAATTCTCTTAGTCTAATTGTCAACAAGGAAAGAATAGAATCTTATGCACTCTAGATATAGTTGTTTTTAACTCTCTATGGATGCAATTATATGGAGATTGAGGATATAAAGTAGGCTTGAGAGTGGTATCAGATCATGCTCCCTTATTGGGTGGTTGTGCAAGTATACCCAAACCAAAAAATACTCCTTGGACATTTCAAAGAATATGGATTGATCATCCATCCTTCTTAGAACAGGTAAACAAAGTTTGCTCCAATCCTATAGTTGGTGATCCTGCTTTCATATTTATGCAGAAACTTAAAGCATTAAAGAAATTCTTGAATAAATGGAAATTGAAGTACTTTTGGTAATGTTCATACAAAAATTAAGGAAGCTGAAGATAAAGTTAAAATTGCAATGGAACTATCTGACAGATATCCTTTTGATGAAGATGTTTTGAATAAGTTAGTTGAAGCTCAGAATGAACATGCTAGTAGAGAAGTGCAGGCTAATACACTTATGAAACTCAAATCAAGGGAAAATGGATTACTGATGGTTCAGCAAATACTGGATATTTCCATGCTAAAATGAAGATTAGACAAGCTAAAAACTTGATATGTGAACTTGAAGATATTCAAGGAAATATTATCAGTGATCAATCACAAATTGCTAATTCTTTAGTTCAACATTTTCAACAAAAATTTGAAGCTCAAGATGTTAATTTAGCTGAAGATTTACTTGATGTTATTCCATCTATTATTACTTTTGAAGATCAGGCCATGTTAGACTCAATTCCAACTATTGAAGAGATAAAGAAAATTATTTTTGAAATGGATCCAGATAGTGCTCCTGGTCCAAATGGATTCTCTGGAGCTTTCTACAAAAACTGTTGGGAGATAATTCAAGGAGATCTTAAGGAGGCAATACAATTCTGCTGGAGAAGAAGGTTCATTCCTAAAGGACTCAATTCAATTTTTTTAACTCTCATACCTAAATGTGCAGGTGCAAAGAAAGCAAATTAGTTCAGACCAATAGGATTAAGCAATGTTTTGTTCAAAATATTCACCAAAATCATTGTTGTAAGAATGAATGGACTTATAGTGAAGCTAATATCTCCACAACATGCTGCATATATCAAAGATAGAAACATTCAAGAGCAAGTACTTCTAGCTTCAGAGATGGTTAATGAATGAAGAAAAAAAGAAGAGGAGGTTATGTGGCTTTCAAACTTGATATCTCTCAAGCTTATGACACTTTAAGCTGGGAATTTCTCTTTAAAGTTCTGCATAAATATGGATTTTCATCATCTTGGTGTGATTGGTTATTAACCATATTCAAATATGCTAAGTTGTCAGTCATGATCAATGGTGGACCATGTGGTTTCTTTTCAATGCATAGAGGTCTCAAACAGGGTGATCCTCTATTCCCTATTCTATTTATCTTGATGGAAGATGTTTTGAGTAGAAATATTACAAATCTAGTGAACACAAGACAGATAACGCCAATGGTTGTTAGAAATGGAATTTATCCAACACACCTATTCTTTGCTGATAATGTCTTCTTATTCTGTAATGGAGCTAAGAAAAGCTTGGAATGTCTTTTTAAGCTACTTGAAGATTACCAAGCTAGTTCTGGTCAGTTGATTAATAAAGCCAAGAGTAAATGCTTCATTGATGAAACTTCTTCAATCAGAAAACAACAAATTTGTAGATTGGTCAATATGGAAAATGTTGGTTTCCCGTACAAATATCTTGGTGTTTTACTTGCTCCTGGCAGGGTAACTACTGAAATGGTCTAGCCAATAGTGGTAATGCTTCAAAATAAACTTGCAGCTTGGAAAGGGGGGTTATTATCATTCCATGACAGACTTGTTCTCATTAAATCGGTCTTATGCAGTTATCCTTTGTACAATATGGCAGTTTATAAATGGCCATCTTCCATTATCAAAATTTGTGAAAAGTTAATAAGAAACTTCTTATGGTCAGGGGATAGTGAAGTCAGAAAGTACAAAACTCTATCTTGGAAGAAAGTTTGTGTTCCATATGATGAAGGAGGTTTAAGAATTAGAAGACTGGAAGTGATTAATAGAGCTTTACTTATGAAAATGATGTGGAGATTGATTTCTTCTTCAGATGAATGGGCTCTTTTCTTCACTGCTAAATTCAAAAATAAATATGGAATTTGGTTTTCAGGTTGGAAATTATCTTCAGTTAGAGCAGGATTGCAATGGGCTTGGGATGCACTACAAGAGGATATTACATGGTCTGTAGGCAATGGAGCTAATATCTCTGTGTGCTTGATACATGGTATAGATCATCTCCCTTAATTCATGAGATTGGTTATACTGAATTTGTGCATAATAATCTGCAAATGAAAGTTCAGAATCTTATTATTGATAATGAATGGCATATCCCTCCTCAACTGCAACAGTTTTTGCATATTGATAACATGCCTAATATGGAATTTACATAGTAATAGACAATTCAACACTGCAATGGCAGTGAAAAAATTAAGATTCAAAGAACAAAAAGTAAACTGATCATCTCATATTTGGAGATCTTATTTACATCCAAGTATTGCAAGTAACATTTGGAAGCTGCTATAAGGAGTTTATGTAGATGATGATGTTAAAAGAAAACAGGGGTATGAAATGCCATCTAGGTGTTGTGTGTGTAAATCAGATCAGGATTATATGGAACACACTTTGTGGAGTTGTGATTTCAGTGCACAATTCTGGAGCTGGCTAGGTAATATCTTTACATTCTCCAGGCCATCTTCTTTTCATGATGTTTTTTCTACAGCAAAGCATCACAGTCCATTCACTCTTTGGTTTCAAAGAAATAAAATCTTTTTGGAAGGAGGTGATACTCATCTACACAGTTTTAAAAGCAGGATTGTTAAGACAGTCCATGAAAATGGAGCAAGAATGAAGGGTAGCAGGTGGAATAATGTCTATGAATCCCAAATAATCTCTTTTTTCAAAATAAAAATTAGAATAAGTCCCTAGGACTATTTTATGTTCTTAGTTACTCATTTTTAGCTTCATTGTTTTAGCTTCCTTTGTACTTATGTTTTATAATAACTTTTGTAATCCTTTTGTTGGTCAATAAATGAAACAAAATGTGATCCAGCAAAAGAAAAAAATTTTGAAAGTTTGATCTCCAAACCAATGAACAAGAGATGTGTTAATATGCACCTTGACTTTAGTCAATGCCAACGGCGCTCATTTATCACATTTATTGAGCACCCAATTATCTGAAAAACACCAAGTAAAAAGTAAATTCATATCAGAAAGTACTGGAGTAAATTGTATATAAATCTCTTCATCATCTTCAGTTAGATCTGATCCTGTTGAAAAATAAAGTGCTGGAGTTGAAAAAACCGAAGGAAGCTTGAATTTATGAATTAACAAATAAAAAAATTTAGTCATGCTTCACAAGTAAAATACTTCACATGATCTGTGTGAACAAATACAGATTTTGGGAAGAGTAATTCATTACAAGGAAATCCCTAAATTCTTGCTACAAGACAGGCCTACTTACTAACTAGATTACCATTGCAAATTGATAACAAAAAAATTAGATTAGAAAAGACTTAACTTTTTTAAAGAGATTTCCAACCAAGTATTGTCATAATCAGATTGGCATAGTACACTTCTTTTGTGAATGCCCTAACAAATGACATCGACCGCATTGAACAACTCGTTTTGGCCTCTTAAAACTCTCTACCCGGAGAACTTTCTTTTTAGGTCGACCAGGCGGCCTACGAGTCTTGGGTGGACGTATAGAGATATCAACTTTGGCACCTCCACCATCAGATCCTTCACCAAGTTCCCTCCAATGACTCTTGTCCGGAATAGAGTTTATTATCTCAGAATAGGTCTCAAGGTAACTTGCCACTGTGAAACAACGTTCAGCGAATAAATGTGCATTATGACCACAAGAGATTAGGGCAGCAGCAGCATGTGCACAGGGTAAACCATAGACCTGCCAACGACGACAAGAGCAAACGCGACTGCGTATGTCCACGATATTTGTCCTCTCCGTCGAAACAATCTCAAACTCTATCTCATTTGCACGAAGGACTTGGTAACAACGTGAATCTGCAATAGCTTCTGCAATGCGCTTCTCAGCTGATGGAACAAGAATAGAATTCCAACTCAGTCCCATGTTACGGCGATCTCTATACCATGACGTTAGTTGATGGCGAATATGCTCCATCATTTGCACGATCGGGAGCTCGTGACCTTCTAGAGCCCAATTATATAATAACTCTGTTACTCCCAAAGTAAAGTGACCATATCGTACTCCTTCAAAATATGCTACAGCCCAAAGACGGGGAGGGAAACGATGAAACCATTGCATGACATCTTGTGAAATCTCTGCCATCTCAGAGATCTTGGATTCAAATTCAACAGCAGTTAAAGCATAAACAGCACTCCAGAAGATGTTTACCAATTTTGTGTTCTTAAACTCATCACGAAAATTTTCACTAACATGACGCAGACAAAACCCATGGAAAGCACTAGGAAAATGAGTTTCCACCGCTTCCAAAATACCTCTTTGTCGGTCAGATAATATCGTAAGCCTGGGCATACTCTCAGTATTTACCCCAAGCAGTTTTCTCAACTCTGAAAGGAACCACATCCAATTTTCATCGCTTTCTGAATCAACAATAGCAAATGCCAAAGGGAACAGTGTATCGTCTGCATCAACAGCTGCAGCACAAAGTAAAGACCCGAGAAATTTTCCTTTGAGGTGGGTTCTATCAAGTTCTAGAAGTGGCCTGCAAGCTTTTATAAAGCCGTATATTGATGCACGATATGAAATAAAGAGACGTTGAAAGTGATTCTCGTGCCCGACAAAAACCGATGCTATACTTCCTGGGTTTGTCTTCTTAACCTGTTCACAATATGCAGGAAGGAGACGGTAACCTTCTTCAAATGTTCCATGAACTGCAGCCATACTACGCTCCTTCCCCCGCCATGCCTGCATGTATGAAACAGCAACCCCATGCTGTGCACGTATGTCCTGCAAGATTTCCTTTGGTTTGTATTGTGGATTATCTCGCAGACGTGCTTCAACAGACCTAGCAACCCAGCCAACTGATGCTTGCTGATGATGGTGATTTAAAACACCTTCACAAGTGTGTTCTCCATGCAAAGTTCTAACAGTAAAAGTTGGAACACCTGGACATTTTGCTACATGGACACGCCATGGGCATCCTTCCTTTGAACATTTGGCTATAAACCGGCTTCGGTCTGACTTCACAATACGAAGGTCAAAATGCAATGCTATAGCGATATCTTTCAGACTCCTTCGACATGTTTCTACATCAGCAAATTCTTGCCCTATAACTAAAGAATGGTCAGCCAGTGATAAAGAATGATCTGGAACAGCCAAGTCACCAGAGACAGATAACCGATCAGGGATACCCAAGTGATCAGCCACAGCCAATTGATCAGGGACTGCCAAGTGATCGGGAACTGCCAAATGATCAGGGACAACCAAATGATTGGGGACAGCCAAAGAATAGTTGGCCATATATTCACCGGATATAACAGTTTCAGCTATAGAATGATGCAAATGGTTTCGCTCATGCCATACGGGTTATATGCTCCCGACTAAAGTAAGCTCCAATCATATAAACACTATACAAGAACTACTATCAGAATAATCCCAATCTAAAAAACTGATAAAAAATTATATTCAGGACCTGCAGATAAAAAGACAGCATGTCAGAATTAGAAGAAGTCGACCTAAAAGAGTGAAGTACAAACATAAGAAAAATGGCATCTCGAGGTTTGGCAACGATAAACCAGTGGCTTTAATAATTCAGTCAACAAATCTAGAAGAGCAACGGAATTTCTATTCGCAGGCAGATAAACCTGAACTCCAAGTGGAAAGCACAATGTACAAATGAAAGTCGTATAAGCTAACAGTTGTCTATATCCATATCTTGTCAGAGCAACTTCTTATAATATCCATAAAAAGATGATATATCATGCCTATAAATAGAACTGCACTAGTTGCAAATTTGCAAGAAAATTATTTAATTTTGTAATTACCAAGAAATAGATTATATAAAAGGCCTTCAGTTTTTATTCGATGCAAATCAAAGAGGCTTTCCTGGCTAATTATTTTTCCCTCGTATTTGATAATCTTTTGCTAGGGTCCAAAAAGAGTCCTAAACTCTAGTTTGTTACACACACTGGCAACAGCTACATAAAAAGTCCAAGCATCCATCTTTCCCTCCAGAGTTCACCTTAACTTAATGACCACTACCTACAATTACCCATTCCTAACTTTCTACCACTTTCAACTTCCTTTTTACCAACAAGATAATGTTTTCTAAAATTTGATAATCCACTAACCTCTTCCGACCCAGACAACTCTAATTCATGTACTAAATTCATAAACACGGTATTCAATAATGACAGGAACTCGAACTAACTAGCAAAAACACATTTCTAAACGAAACCTAACTGATCTTCATACAAGCAGTTCATACAACAGTTCAATTACAAGAATTACATAATAAAAAGGCCCAAAAACAAAAACAAAAAACGTCAAAATGAAAGATAGGAGTATCTTTACCAGTGATTTAAGCAACGATTTCAGAAATAAGTGCAACTCTGAGTTATATATATATATGAATTCCCCAGAGAATTCGTATAATCGAACTCAAGAAACTTTAGATCATTGAAGAGATCGATTCGTATTTAAACCGTATAAAAACAATATGTTTGAAAAATAGGTTTAGAAATTGGAACTGAAACCCTATCTGAAATTTTAAAATAAATTGGGGATATGGGCAATATTAAAGAAGGCGATGAAAATCATATCCAAAAGTTATTTAAATTCCGGAATTGCCCCTATTTGTCCATAGTTCAGTGTTGCGTTCTGTAGCCAACACTCCATTAACTTTTTATACATACTACATTTTTTATAGGGCGCTCCAACCAAATGGTTTTGTAGGCTCTTATATAGATTTAGGGACCTCTTTTTTCAAAAAATTAAGAAAAATATTTCGGGGGAAATAAAGACTTATGGTGGAAAAAAAAAAACTAAACTTGCGAAAAAAAACTGTAAAACCTAAAACTTACTTTTGCCGTCTCTTTTCTCCGTCCCTAATCCTATTTTCTTCACCTCTTAGTTCATCGCATGCATGTGTTTTGATCTAAGGGAGAGTTTTGTACGTTTTTATTTTTCATGGGAGATTTTTGCTATTCGTAAATCATTACCTTTCTTTTCTGTCTCTTTGTTTCTCTGTATCAATAAACCCTAACCCTTCCGCCTCCAGTTTACCCACCCCTTCTCTGATTGTTTGACTAGATATTTTTCTGAACCGTGTTCGTTTTTTTATGTTGCGGGCATCTTCATCCTGGGTCATTGAGAAAAATTCCCCCTCTTGGTCGGATATAGTATGACCCAATTTTCTTTTTTAGGTTATTATACATTTTTAAATCCGATTAGGGTTTACCCTAAGCCTGATATTGATTGATCCAAATTGCAGTATCATGCAAAAGGATTTTAAGGGTTTCTTTTTTTATTTTTAAAGTTTTCTATTTTGATACTAGAAAACTGTTTGATTAATTTGGATGTAATTTTCAGATTCAGTACTGGTGATAACAACTCGCAGAGCTGGGAAATGGAAGAAAGGTAAAATTCCTAATTCTTCATTAATCTACTTCTTTTGTCAGGTTGATTTTAAGGGTACTGCAGATCCACAAAAAATATCAGATGTTTTATGGATTTGAACTTCAAAATGTTTTTCTAATGGTGTTGTTGATAAGAAGGAGAAAAAGGAAAAAGATTGTATCTTTTGTACCATTATTCGTGCAAAATCCCAAGCAAGGTGATTGGATCATTTTTTTTCTTTATTTAAGCATGTATATATGCTTATTAAAATCCCATGAACTCCAGAAACCATGTATGCTTATTAAAATTTATTTCACACTCTCTTGCACGGTGTGTATATATATATATGAAGTAGAGGTTGCAGAAACCATGTATGCTTATTAGAATACCGGAGTGACATATTAAGTTCTTACAAATGCATGTTTTTATTTTTCAACGAGCATATAAAGAGTTCTCTGTTTCCGTAGTTACGTTTGTATTTGGAAACAAAATCTACAAATTTAGGCTATTGATTCAAGTGTTTATCTATTATAGAGTAATTTTAAAGAGAATGCGAAAGGAACATAAAGGTTTTGCACTGTCGCAATATGCAAGAAAATTATCAGGAACGGTTAGGTGATTGCAATCCCGTTATTATTTTTTATTTTTTATGACTAAGTAACAATATGGCCACTGTTACTTAGTCATCTTTAAGGATCTCATCAAAAAACAATTGGAAGCTAATGCATCCTTGAAAGCCGAAGTGCTAGCTCTTCTGAGGTGGGAATAGATCATGCATACCTTTTCCTTTAATGTACTAGGACTTGGCTCAATGATACTGCCACTGAAATGGACTATGCAAAGTACATTGCATATGAATGTGAAATGTATGTCCACAGTGCAAAAATTTCCACTACTAACCAACACTAAACTCGCTCTATATGTGAACTGATACTCACTTTTGTTATTACTCTTTTTGTTTTTGTTTGATTGTTAAAATTTAACATTCTAATGTGATTTTGTGTTAAATGACTATAGCGGTACCGCCACTGCAAAAATTAAGTATAACTGCTACTGGATGCAACTTATGATGCAGCCACTGCAAAAGTTAAGTATAACTGCTACTGGATGCAACTTATGAATGCTGGCAGGTACGTTTTTCACAAATTTCAAATCTCTCATCGTCAAATAATGTCGTCAATGGGATAAAATACAAATGACTGTCCTAACTGAATATTTTTCATTTTTTCAGTAGCTACAAGCCAGCCTAGCTCTACCATCCGCCAATTTTAATGGCACAAATTCAATTTTCTGAAAGTAATCATAAAGTTGTTGTTTCAATTATATAAAAAATGCAATCTGAATCTATTTGATTTTTTGCTTCTTACTTTTTTTCTTTATCATCAAGGCCATCGAGAAGTCATGCTTTGGTCACTGTCAGAATGACACAGGAAATGTAGTTTTCTGACAATGCTCATGTCATCCAAAACAAGGTAAGTTTACTCATCATAGTAACGAAAATTTATAGTACGTTGAATTCTACTGATACACTTCTCATATAACCAATGTGGATCTCATACGTTCCCTTTTCTACTGTTTAACCTTGCATATTTGTTGCTATATCCACGGTATTGCTCTATTTAACCCATGTAATCCATACGAGACTCCAACAGCCTCCAATTCGGTGCTCAAAATCCATCAGCTGATGTCGTACCAGGAACTCTAAGAGCGGTAGATGAATAAAATAAAAATTAAAGGCAGGTAATTTCTGAAACCACCCTACTGCTCTATGTATCGTGTACATCTCTAACATAGTAATTTGATAATATCTGACAAACAAGTATGGAATGAGGTCATTCCGAGTTCGAATGAAGAAGTTATGGCCAAAATAGTTTTATCAAATGCCGAAGAAAGTGAAGTCCGCGAACTGGGCTTGCGGACTGGGTTAGCAGACCTAATTCCAAAAAAAATTGCTGGATTTTGAAGTTTGCGGACTGGGTTCGCGAACTTAGAAAATGGGAAACGTGTATTTAATCCTTGGAAGACCTAAGGGCACGTTTGGGATCATTATTTCATGTTTTTGGGTCGGGTTCTTTAACCAAACTAAATACTTGGAGACCAAGCAATGTAAACCTATAAAAAGGTATTAGGTTATGTAAAGGAATAAAATCGAATCTCATATCACAAGTTCTATATCAAAACATAGGGTTTACCCCTTTAGGGGGAAACTACCATTATCATCTTCTTTGTAATATGAGTAGCTAAATCCTTTATTGATTAAGAATGAATTCAATGTTCCAAGAGTGAAACTTTATTAATAATACAAATCCATTGAGAGTTTTTATCATCATCGTTTGTCTTTACCATATCTAGGGTTTATGAGTAATTCTTATATTGATTTGGGAGGCCTACTAGATCAGTATATTGATTGTTCTATTGCTAGTGGAAGTTATGAGATAAGTAATCGTCGATTAACTCTCTACACAAGTAGAAATCGCGAGACCTTATAGAGGGATTCTGTGGAGGAATCGTGTGTGGAGACACCACTAGCAAGTGAACCTTGATCTAAGAGTTTAACTACTGGGATCAACCTAAATTCAAAAAGCTTAAAGCATTCGATTGGATTACACCTTGAGTGATCTACTACTTGGTGGTTCGTTGGATAGAATCTGGTAGGCGAGAACTTCTGTATCCAATGATAAAAGGAGTTTTGGGGATAACACTGATCTAGCTGTTATTCTATGGTTGGTGATGAATGGTTCTTACGAACAATAGATAAGTATTATAATTCATTTATCGCTTGGTAATGGCGAAGGATTCCTTAATAATCTCTTTTCTTTATTGTCTTTATATTTATCTCACAACAAAACCCCCCCTTTTGTCATTTACTTTATTTTGCTATTTCAAATAACCTATCAATTTCACAGCTCTCTGTGTGAATGATCTCTTACTACCGCTGTATTACCAGTTAATTAGTGGGAAACATTTATATTAATTTGTTGCATTAAAGACACGCATCAAATTTTGGCGCTGTTGCATGAGAGTAGTCGTTAATTGATTTTTTATTTGTTTAGCTTATTTTTATTTATTTTTTAGGTTTTTGTTTTGATATTCTCTTTTGTTCTTGTGAGTCGTCATGTTTCCTTTCGGAAATAACATGTACGGAGCACAAGATCAATCATATAATAGTGGTGATCATTATGGTTTTCAATCTCATTCATATAACAACTACCAACCATCCTATGGGTATAATCAAAACCAATCATTTGGCTATGATCAATATCCTACGGAACCTTATGGATATTCTCATATATGTCAGCAACCTTATGACAGGCATATAAGTGAACAATCACAAGGATGGGAGGATAGTTATGCTTCTAATATGATTTCTTCAAGTGTTGCAGAACAAACGTGTACCAAGATGGAATATCTTCATGTGCAAATAGAAAAATATTATGAAGGATTAAAGAAACATTAACAAAGGCTCCTTACAATTGGACAGAAACAGTACAAGCAAATCCAAGAACTTCAAGAGGGTATGAACAACTTTAGAAGGGACGTGATAAGGAGGAAATGGAGAAAGATGAGTAACCTTTGGAAATCCTTTGTAACAGTGATGAAGTTATTCCAACTCCAGATCGTAATAATGATCATTCTCCTATTCAAAAGGAGGAGCCTTGGTATGACCGAACCATTATTATGAACGGTGTGACATACTCAAATGCATATCAACGTTAAAACGAACATCCATATTACAATGTTTTTAGGCCGGTTGATTTACAAGAAGTAGACCCGATTTTATCTTTGTCGGAGACTCACGGAAGACCATAGTATTTGCACCAATGAACTAGAATTTTTAGGGGAAGATTCCGATTCCGATAAAGAAGTTGATGAAGAAATTGAGATTGAAAATGAAACCAAATTGATTGAAGTCGTGGAAGACCCAGTTGAGCTAGATAATAATAGTTCAATAGAGGACCATGATATACTGGAGGTTAATAATTCACTGTTAATTACGAATGAGGATCCGATACAAGGTTTGTCTAAGCCTTTGCTTAATTCTATATCTATTGATCCTTTCCATCCAATTGAAGTAGCTTCTCAAAGAGTTGTTAACCCAACTTTTAAGAAAATACATCACTTAGGATTAGAGTTGTGTTCTTCCAAAGTTTTAACGGATTGTTTTGCTTCTAAGTATCCACCACTTGATGTGTTTGATTTGATAATTGTGCAGGTTCACCAAGCTGTGGAACCTTTTGAAGTTCTCGCTTTCTATGTTCTTTATCCGCTTCCGAGTGTAGAAAGGACTAAGTGTGGGGGAAAATTCAATAAAGTGATAGATTCATTATTTATATTTTGTGATAATGTTTTGGTGAAGCTATTATATGAATTGCAGATTGTTATTTGGAAGGATTATTAAATTTTCAGATTGTTGGCGTATGGACGATAACAATAATGTCGGGCTTTGACGACGTTAAACCAAGCGCTTAGTGGGAGGAAACCCATCGGTTTTGTATTTATATTCATTTTATTTTTATTTTTTTTAGTTTTAATATCATATATTGCATTACCATCTTATATTTTACAAAGTCTTATATCTATAATGAAAGTTTTGACGAATTCTCGTCAGTAAATTCTGACTGCACGCTTGTCACGAAAATAGATCTCGAGACTTCATACTGAGTCCTATTTGAGTGGTTGATCCCAAATTTTAAAGAGGACAGACTCACCTTTCATTTACAAAAAGAAAATCTTAATTTGGAGTCTGTTAAGTTGGAGCGATAGGCATGGACATTTGAGTTTCGGTATTTTACCAGAACTTTTTCAGATTGCATGTCAGTCAGTCCGGAGGCCGTAAAAGTCAGACCATTTATAGAAACACTGTGAAATTTTGACATATTACAAAATAAAAATAGGCGAACAACTTTTGTTTAGGATGTTTTTCCTAGTTACCTACCCGTTAGTACAGTTTTCGAGTTTAATTTGTTGTTACGTCAGAAATCAAAATTTTCAGTTTTGAACATTGAGGACAATGTTGAGTTTAAGTGTGGGGGAGTAATTCAACATGTTTGGATTGCATATAAAATAAATAAATAAAATAATACTCCTTGATTTTTTGCATTCTTGAGACTTCATCTTTTGGAGTTAATTTTGAGTTATTTAGGATGACACTCTAAACCTTTTTAAGGTTGAAACAGTTCTTCAAGGTATAGATTAAGTTCCATTTATTTCAATCCGTAAATATATACATTCATAATTGGATGCGAAACTAAGCTATGGTAGTCATTTGAAAGATTTATCCTCGCAATTAATCAGTACTGAATCACTTTCTTTTTATTTTTGCAGTTATATGTTTCTCTAAAGTGATTTGGTGGGATCCTAATACTGCCATGGATGTTGTAGCAAGGTAATCATTGGTTGAGTTATTTAAAAGCCCCATAGGACAATTGTCTTACACTTATAAAGAGTGAGCCGGAAAAAAAATATATCTTACTAATATAAAGTATAAATAAGGCTCCTCTTCTTTTATCGACACTAATAAATGATAGGTCCGGAATCGCGGATAATCATAGTCGATGAAAACAAAAACCATATCATCATTATATAGAAAGTCAAAAGGACTATTGATGAGGTTCTTGACACTTTGATAGCAGTATGTGTGAAACCTTGTCCCTGTCTCCGTCGCCTAAGCAAGCGTGGAGTGCAGGATCCAAGGCAACTATCATGTACTTGCTGAAAAGGAACATGCGCTTAGAGTATCTAATCATGTGGTCGAGTTAAATGGGAGCTTCTCTCAACTATTGTGCTATAAATAAAGATCCTTTGACGACATTCATACAAGTATTGTGGGTAACATCTTTCACTTAAGTCAACATTTGCACACTTCACTTTTCTATTTCCATTTTCTTATCTATCCATGTGATTTCAGTATGCGAGTGTTGTGACAAAAGTTGCAACAAGTACGATGACTATCTTAGTAGAGTTTTGCAATCAGGTTGAATGTCATACTAAGTAATTGCTTACGTGTGATGATTGAACTGTAGGTGGGATGTTTGCAGCTAAAGAACTTATGCAAGCTAATTATTTAGCTATTGCTTTGTGTCTATCCTTAGTGGTTCTTCCAAGGCGATAAATTGGAGTAGGTTTAGTGGGTATACCTCTTGTAAGCCTTCACGAGACTATAACTCGTCCACTAGGGACACACAGGGGTTTAACGACCTGTTATTCATGCTAAGAGTAACCGTATCCTCACGACATGGAGTTTTTGTATTTAGGATTAGTTTTATTTATTTTTCTCGAGGACTAGCAAAATCTAAGTATGGGGGAATTTGACAAGTGCATAATTCATATGATTTTAATGTCCATTCCATACTTGCTTTAGCTATTATTCTTGCATATTTTCGTATTATTACTTTGGTTTTCTCTTATTTGCCTCAATTAGGTGAATCATCCAAAAAGGATCTACAAAGTGCTAAAAAGATCTAGGAAGAGAAATATTCCAAGTATCCAAGTGCCCAAGTCCAAGAGAAGTTGAAGAAGTGCGACGAAAAGGAGCAAAACGCTCAAAATCAAGAGACAGGCCAAAGACGGGTCTTAACTCATTTAAATTAAGGATTTCTCATCATCATCTTGAAGAGAATTCAAAGATAAAAAGAATAAAAAAAGGATGCGGTCATTCCGAGTTCGAATGAAGAAGTTATGGCCAAAACAGTTTTATCAAATACCGAAGACAGTGAAGTCCGCGAACTGGGTTTGCGGACTGGGTTCGCAGACCTAATTCCGAAAATTTCTGCTGGATTTTGAACTTTGCAGACTGGCTTCGCGAAATTAGCAAATGGGAAATGTGTATTTACTCCTTGGAATACCTAAGGGCACGTTTAGGATCGTTATTTCATGTTTTCGGGTCGGGTTCTTGAACCGAACTAAATACTTGGAGACCAAGCAATGCAAACCTATTAAAACGTATTAGGTTATGTAAAGGAATAAAATTGAATCTCATATCACAAGTTCTATATCAAAACCTAGAGTTTACCCTTTTAGGGGGAACCACCATTATCATCTTCTTTGTAATATGAGTAGCTAAATCCTTTGTTGATTAAGGATGAATTCAATGTTCCAAGAGTGAAACTTTATTAATAATACAAATCCATTGAGAGTTTTTATCATCATCGTTTGTCTTTACCATATCTAGAGTTTATGAGTGATTCTTATATTGATTTTGGAGGCCTACTAGATCAGTATATTGATTGTTTTATTGCTAGTGGAAGTTATGAGATAAGTAACCCTCGATTAACTCTCTACACAAGTAGAAATCGCGAGACCTTACAGAGGGATTCTGTGGAGGAATCGTGTGTGAAGACAACACCAGCAAGTGAACCTTGATCTAAGAGTTTAACTACTGGGATCAACGTAAATTCACAAAGCTTAAAGCATTTGATTGGATTACACCTTGAGCGATCTACTAATTGGTGGTTCGTTGGATAGAATCTGGTAGGCGAGAACTTCTGTATCCAATGATAAAAGGTGTTTTGGGGATAACACTAATCTAGCTGTTATTCTACGGTTGGTGCTGAATGGTTCTTACGAACAATAGATAAGTATTTTAATGCATCTATCGCTTGGTAACGGCGCATCTCTTTTCTTTATTGTCTTTATATTTATCTTACAACAAAACCCCGCTTTTTTCATTTACTTTATTTTGCTATTTCAAATAACCTATCAATTACATAGCTATCTGTGGGAACGATCTCTTACTACCGCTATATAACCAGTTAATTAGTGGGAAATATTTATATTAATTTGTTGAACTAAAGACATGCATCAAATTTTGGCGCCGTTGCCGGGGAGCAGTTGTTAATTAATTTTTTATTTGTTTAGCTTTTTTTTATTTAATTTTTAGGTTTTTGTTTCGATATTCTCTTTTGTTCTTGTGAGTCGTCATGTTTCCTTTCGAAAATAACATGTTTCCTTTTCAATCTCATTCATATAACAACTACCAACCATCCTATGGATATAATCAAAACCAATCATTTGGCTATGATCAATATCCTACGGAACCTTATGGATATTCTCATACATGTCAACAACCTTATGACTGGCATATAAGTGAACAGTCACAAGGATGGGAGGATAGTTATGCTTCTTATCCGATTTCTTCAAGTGTTGCAGAACAAACGTGTACCAAGATGGAATATCTTCATGTGAAAATAGAAAAATATTATGAAGGATTAAAGAAACATCAACAAAGGTTCCTTACAATTGGACAGAAACAGTGCAAGCAAATCCAAGAACTTCAAGAGGGTATGAACAACTTGAGAAGGAACGTGAATCAGCTTAAGGAGGAAATGGAGTAAGATGAGCAACCTTTGGAAAGCCTTTGTAACAGTGATGAAGTTATTCCAACTCCAGATCGTAATAATGATCATTCGCCTATTCAAAAGGAGGAGCCTTGGTATGACCAACCATTGGTATGAATGGTGTGACATACTCAAATGCATATCAATGTTACAATGAACATCCATATTACAATGTTTTTAGGCCGGTTAACAATAACGTCGGGCTTTGACGACGTTAAACCAAGCGCTTAGTGGGAGGCAACCCATCGGTTTTGTATCTCTATCCCTTTTGATTTTAGTTTTCTTAGTTTTCATATCATATATTGCATTCCCATCTTATATTTTACAAAGTCCTATATCTATAATGAAAGTTTTGACGAATTCTCGTCACTAAATTCTAACTGCGCGCTTGTCACGAAAATAGATCTCGAGACTTCATACGGAGTCCTATTTGAGTGGTTGATCCCAAATATTAAAGAGGACAGACCCACCTTTCATTTACAAAAAGAAAATCCTAATTTGGAGTCTGTTAAGTTGGAGCGATAGGCCTGGACATTTGAGTTTTGGTATTTTACCAGAACTTTTTCAGATTGCATGTCAGTAAGTCCGGAGGCCTTAAAAGTCAGACCATTTATAGAAACACTGTGAAATTTTGACACCTTATAAAAGAAAAATAGGTGAACAACTTTTGTTTAGGATGTTTTTCCTAGTTACCTACCCGTTGGTACAGTTTTCGAGTTTAATTTGCTGTTATGTCAGAAATCAGAATTTTCAGTTTTGAAGATTGAGGACAATGTTGAGTTTAAGTGTAGGGGAGTAGTTAAGCATGTTTGGATTGCATATAAAATAAATAAATAAAATAATACTCTTTGATTTTTTGCATTCTTGAGACTTCATCTTTTGGAGTTAATTTTGAGCTATTTAGGATGGCACTCTAAACCTTTTTAAGGTTGAAACAGTTCTTCAAGCTATAGATTAAGTTCCATGTATTTCAATCCTTAAAATATATACGTTCATAATTGAATGCGAAACTAAGCTATGTAGTCATTTGAAAGATTTATCCCCACAATTAGTCATTACTGAATCACTTTCTTTTTTATTTTTGCAGTTATATGTTTTTCTAAAGTGATTTGGTGGGATCCTAATACTGCCATGGATGTTGTAGTAAGGTAATCATTGGTTGAGTTATTTAAAAGCCCCATAAGACAATTGTCTTACACTCATAAAGAGTAAGCCGGAAAAAAAAAAATATATATATATATATAAGGCTCCTCTTTATTTATCGACACTAATAAATGATAGGTCCGGAATCGCGGATAATCATAGTCGATGAAAACAAAAAATATATCATCATTATATAGCAAGTCAAAAAGACTATTGATTGGGTTCTTGACACTTTGATAGCAGTATGTGTGAAACATTGTCCCTGTCTTCGTCGCCTAAGCAGGCGTGGAGTGCAGGATCCAAGGCAACTATCATGTACTTGCTGAAAAGGAACATGCGCTTAGAGTATCTAATCATGTGGTCGAGTTAAATGGGTGCTTCTCTCAACTATTGTGCTATAAATAAATATCCTTTGACGACATTCATACAAGTATTGTGGGTAACATCTTTCACTTAAGTCAACATTTGCACACTTCACTTTTCTATTTCCATTTTCTTATCTATCCATGTGATTTCAGTATGCGAGTGTTGTGATAAAAGTTGCAACAAGTACGATGACTATCTTAGTAGAGTTTTGCAATCAGGTTGAATGTCATACGTAAGTAATTGCTTATGTGTGATTATTGAAATGTAGGTGGGATGTTTGCAGCTAAAGAACTTATGCAAGCTAATTATTTAGCTATTGCTTTGTGTCTATCCTTAGTGGTTCTTCCAAGGCGAGAAATTGGAGTAGGTTTTGTGGGTATACCTCTTGTAAGCTCTCACGAGACTATAACTCGTCCACTAGGGACACCTAGGGGTTTAAAGGCCTGTTATTCATGCTAAGAGTAACCGTATCCTCACGACATGGAGTGTTGTATTTAGGATTAGTTTTATTTAGTTTGCTCGAGGACTAGAAAAATCTAAGTGTGGGGGAATTTGATAAGTGCATAATTCATATGATTTTAATGTCCATTCCATACTTGCTTTAGCTATTATTCTTGCATATTTTCGTATTGTTACTTTGGTTTTCTATTATTTGCTTCAATTAGGCGTATTTTAATGTCCAAAGAGCTAGGAAGAGAAGTATTCCAAGTATCCAAGTTCCCAAGTCCAACAGAAGTTGAAGAAGTGCGACGAAAATGAGGAAAACGCTCAAAATCAAGAGACGAGCAAAAGACAGATCTTAACTCATTTAAATTAATGATTTATCATCATCATCTTTAAGATAATTGAAATATAAAAACAATGCAAAAAGAATGCGGTCATTCCGAGTTTGAATGAAGAAGTTATGGCCAAAACAGTTTTATCAAATACCGACGACATTGAAGTCCGCGAACTGGGTTTGCGGACCGGGTTCGCAGACCTAATTTCGAAAATTTATGTTGTATTTTGAAGTTTGCGGACTGGGTTCGCGAACTTATCAAATGGGAAACGTGTATTTACTCGGAAGACCTAAGGGCACGTTTGGGATCGTTATTTCATGTTTTTGGGTCGGGTTCTTGAAACGAACTAAATACTTGGAGACCAAGCAATTTAAACCTATAAAAAGGTATTAGGTTATGTAAGGAATAAAATCGATCTCATATCACAATTTCTATATCAAAACCTAGGTTTTACCCCTTTAGGGGAAAACCACCATTATCATCTTCTTTGTAATATGAGTAGCTAAATCCTTTGTTGATTAAGGATGCATTCAATGTTCCAAGAGTGAAACTTTATTAATAATACAAATCCATTGAGAGTTTTTATCATCATCGTTTATCTTTACCATATCTAGGGTTTATGAGTGATTCTTATATTCATTTTGGAGGCCTACTAGATCAGTATATTGATTGTTCTATTCCTAGTGGAAGTTATGAGATAAGTAATCGCCGATTAACTCTCTACACAAGTAGAAATCGCGAGACCTTACAGAGGGATTCTGTGGAGGAATCGTGTGTGAAGACAACACCAGCAAGTGAACCTTGATGTAAGAGTTTAACTACTGGGATCAACCTAAATTCACAAAGCTTAAAGAATTCGATTGGATTACACCTTGAATGATCTACTACTTGGTGGTTCGTTGGATAGAATCTGGTAGGCGAGAACTTTCGTATCCAATGATAAAAGGAGTTTTGGGGATAACACTGATCTAGCTGTTATTCTACGGTTGGTGATGAATGGTTCTTACGAACAATAGATAAGTATTTTAATTTATCTATCGCTTGGTAACGGCGAAGGATTCCTTAATCATCTCTTTTCTTTATTGTCTTTATATTTATCTCACAACAAAACCCCCCTTTTGTCATTTACTTTATTTTTCTATTTCAAATAACCTATCAATTACAAAGCTCTTTGTGGGAACGATCTCTTACTACCGCTATATTACCAATTAATTAGTGGGAAATATTTATATTAGTTTGTTGCATTAACGACACGCAACAGTTCTATATGGTCATGTTCTTCAGACGGAGTAATGAGCTTTTCAACCTTTTCAGTTATTTCATTTTGCCACAACCATCATTCGCTTCAGGTAAATTTTCCTTTAATTACCTTCAGATGTTTTTACTCCATATAAACTATAGATGAAATAGAATTGAGTGTCAGTTCGTCGGTATCTTTAATCTTGCTTTTATTCGGTGCTACTACCATATAATGTTGCTAACATTTCAGAAGATAAATTGGTCATTACATTTTGCTTGTATTTTTCTTCATGTACATATGTGTCAGCTATTCTACCAAGCCCACAATGGATTAACAAGGTGCTTGAGTCTCTGCAGCAAAGCTTCCCTACAACATCAAAGGCACAATTAGTAGTTGCAAAGACGAAAACTTCATCAGGAAAAATGTAAGTAGTGTTGGTACTAGTACTGCTAAATGTATTGCACAGTGTTGTAATTTGTCAAGCTAAATGTATGTCTTTTACATTGCAGAATATTGTAATTTTTCAAGCAAAATGTATGTGTAGCTACTAGTTACACATGCTATTACATGTGTAACTTTTAGGTACACAAGCTAAATTGATGTGTACCTACTAGTTACACATGCTAATTAGATGTGTAATTTATATATACACATGCTAGCTTATAGACAGTAAGAAGCTTCAATATGCAGGAATCTACACCTGCAATGGATTGATGATGTATACCAAAAAGGTAAAACTCACTTTTTGATTTTGAATCTTAAGTTCTTGAGAATGTCATGTTTTTGTCAAAATTTTGATTGATTTTCTCTTCTTTCATGTAGAGTTTAACCGTATTTAAAGCATTATTAAAAGAAGTTGTCAACTACGTAAGCTTCAACAAGTTTGTTGCTGAAATTATTAGTTTCTCTTGTGTTTTGGATTACAAGATAATAAACATTATTCACTGTTGAGATTTATTAGCTTCTTTACATTCAAAAGGCTTCTGTTGTCAACCACGTAATTTATTTGTTGATACAAAACATTTTGTAGGCAGCATAAGTCGTAGTTATTCATACCGTTGCTGCATCAAATAGATGGGGTTATGACACACTTATGAAAATTTATGGATAAACTGATCTAAGCCAGGAGAAAACACGCATTTTTAGGTGATTAATCTTTTTTGTGGTAAATTCGGGTACAATATGGCGTTCCTTGTTGTCGCTAAAAATTTGTTTTGTTGTTGCAGGCTCACTTGCCTCATGTCCGGACCTTAGCATTGTTCGTGAGGTTATGAACTTTGTGTTATCGCCTGAGGTAACTTAATTTGTCATTAAGAGTTCCTATAAAGTGATGTAACCTAATTGTGTTACTGAAGGATATGATTGGTGAATGAAATTAACTTCTGTTGGCTGTTGCGGCAGGTTCGAAGCCAAGATGTTGTTTTTGATCTAGCTGTTAGCAGGGAAGGGCGTGAAACTGCATGGTGTTGGCTCAAGGTATTGTTTTTATTTCCAAGTGTTAATGAAACACTAGTTAGGTGTAATACATTAGACATTTATTTGCATTATATGGATGTGTAACTCTCAGTTACACAAGTCAGGTGCGTCTGTAACTCTCAGTTACACCATTCAAATGCATATGTAACTCCTAGTTACACTATTGAAATTTATGTGTAACTCCTATTTACAATAGTTAATCTTCTCACATCATGCATTCATGTTTTCTATGTTCTGATACTGGTGGAATACTACTCAGGCATGTATGAATAAATAAAACTCGCGTCCCTTATTTATGTAGTACTGAGATGCTTTCCAGTTTGAACATCCCCTGGGTTATTCACAACCTCTCTGAAAGAAGGGCTTTGCTAAATGAATCAAATGAGGTAATTAGTTTTTTTTTTTTTGTACAGAAGCTTAATTGTTATTGTTATGTATAGCTCTTGTGGCACAACATCTTTTGCTTTGGTTTTTCTTAATTTTTATATAGTTCCGTAACATTGATTGGGTGCTTTTGAAATATGGTTATGTAGTTCTTTGGAAAGAAAGTTGCATATGCACTTTCTCAAGGATTTAAGGTGATTGCTGGTGTCAGTGAGACTCTTGAATAACAAGAGGAGGGGCACAGTTTGACTGTTGTGGGTGAACAAACAAAAGCAATTGCAGGTACTTCTTACCCACAAATGCTACATAATATTTGAATTCTTTAAGTCCAACACTTGCCTGAACATTCCTATTAAGGAATCATCATCTTGAAAATATGTTTATTTATGATGTACATTATTTCTATGTAATTGGGCTCCAGGCATTGAATGTGTGTTCAGCGAATTTGTTTCATGTTTGAAACCTTGTCTGCCAATAAATCAGAATTAGCAAAAGAACTAATTGGTTCTTAGTTGTAACATATGATTTACAACTATGAGCTGAGTACACAAGTCATACGTAGGTGTAACTCCTAGTTACACATGATATATGCATGTGTAACTCCTCTTACACTAGACAGATGCATGTGTAACTCCTAGTTACACATGCTAAAATGAACAAACGTGCAACCAAAAAATTTCACATGCTAGGTATCCAAGTCATATGCATGTATAACTGTCAATTACGCATGACAGATGCATGTGTAACTCCCAGTTACACATGCTAAGATAGGTTATCATGTGTATTTTGTGTGATCTTTGTTCTATAATTTTTCCGTACAATTGTTCTATAATATTTTTATTTTTTTTCTTTTTGTTCATCCAACCTAATCCATGGATGTTTATTTCGTTGCAGATATGCAAGCATTTTGGAGGGAAGAAGACAAGAAGGAAAGGCAAAGATTTAAACTTCATAAAAGCTAATTGATTATATATGTGGTAAAGGTCTCTCTGGAATTGGAGTTGACGCTGAATACACAAATCAAATGCATGTGTAACTCTCAATTACACTAGATAGATGCATATGTAACTCTCAATTATACTAGACATATGCGTGTGTAAGTTCTAGTTACACATGCTAAGAAATTATTGTAAATGAATATTAAAGTAATACATGTATTTTTAATAATTTTGGGCTTAGTTTTAAATTTTATTTAATGAGGGGCTTAGTTTTAAATTTTATTTAATAATTCGGGGCCTAGATTTAAACTTCTTTTAATTAAGGGCCTCATATTATGTGTTATCCATGGGTTGGGCCTTAGCCTAATTTTGCCGTTTGGTTTTTGCAGAAGTTGAATTACTTTTGGGACCAGAAGAAAGGGCAATCTTGGAGCAAAATGAAGCTCATGATCTTACTAAAATATCAATTGTTAGTTACTTGAACCTTGGTTGTCTACTTGATTTTTTTTCTCTTTAAAGTTTGCTAAAAAGGGCATGCATTCTGTAAGGACCCTCAAGCTCGTCAACGCTATTAGACTGGTCAAGAGTTGATCTAGATATGATCAAGAAACGTTTTAGCTGATAATTACTCGATGAACTTAACACGAGCGCTAATTAATAGAAACTAATCTAACAACGATTTAGATACGAAATTAGTATCTTTGTATAGGTCTCGAAAAGTTACGCGGAATGGACTACTCGAACGTGTCAATCGAATACCAGAAGAAGAAGACTTATCAATTTGTTTATGGAGGGAAATAGTCATTCCATTGATATACCTTATGTCTTCCCTTATCCAGAAAATGGGTGCCCAAGTAATTTGGTCGGCCTTATCTACTCCTAATCGAGAAGAATTATTCATTTCTTTTCTTTCTTCTTCGTTTTTCTTATTTTCTCTTGTTCTTAGCCCTGTTCTGCGTCTGTGAAAGAATTTGTAGAATCAAATCAGAAACTCTGAGATCGAGAAGAGAATAGAGTTAGAAAGAAACGGGTAATGATGGTGGTGCTACTCCAAGTAATTGATTCAAATTCTAAATAAAGAGTAAATCAGGGCGACTCAACTTAGGGTTTCGTCTGATTTTGATATTGTTGTGGAATCGACAAGTTATCGGGTTATTGAAGGATAAAGAACAACTAGGTTGTTGTTTAATTTGAGTTGTAGTGATGTTTTCAGTTTGAATTTGAGACTGAAGATAATTAGGGTTTCTGCAATTTATTAAAGTTATGATTGGAGGTAATTAAGAAGAAATTAGAGGATGGGTGTTGAAGAACGTGATGTAAGAAAGATTGCTATAGTTTTAATTTGGAGATTTGGTTACAGGGAAGAAGGTTGATTAAGAAATTTATGCCTACTTTATGCAATATCTAGGTGCGGGACAAGTCACCATATTATTATCTAGGTGCGGGACGAGTCACCATATTATACATTGTTTGGAAGGAGTTAGTTCCACATACATGATTGTTTACCTCTGTGAAATTGCTTGTGTTATAGTGTTTAGGGAAAACATGAATGGTTTTCAAATAATTTCCCATGATTACTTGAAAGGTAAATGTTATTTCCACTGGGAACCCCTTTCAGGGATGACGTGCTCACACATTCCCACTTTCAGTTTCGGAGACAGATCAGAGCTGCGCAGCAAAAGCTTCGAGGAGTTGAGTTCGTTAGTTGGTTAACTTCGGCTATGTTTATTATGTTGTATATTATATTTCTAAACCAAATGACTATTGTATATGTATCATTTGAAAGGAGTTCTTGTATATATATATTTCTGAGCGGGGATAGTTCTTGGGTTAAGTTTTTGTAGCATATTTCTTAATTGAATGTTTAGGTATTTGATTTAGATTCGTAGAGCTTTATTATTTAGTTAATCTCTTGGATTAGACAGCTGCTAGCTTTAGGGGCGCTACATATTCATAATTCAGTTTTGGTGTTTGAAATTTTTTACGACTCTTAACATAGAGAAAGTGGAGACCAGTGCATAGTCAAGTCAGAGTTATTTTATGCATAAACTACTTTGAGATGGTGTGGATATTGACGGTATTGATACGGAAAAATTTGTAGTGGTTGTAAAAATGCTTCAGTTTATGAAAGTTTTCTTATTTTATTGAAGTCAAATGAGCTTGAATAAGTTTTGCAACAAAAGAGCCTGTTATTAGTCATATTTGAAAAGTAGGGGTACAACAACCTCACCCAATATTTCTCTTAGCAATCTGTATGGACTAACTCCAATATACTTTTAAGAGAATCAACTAGACAGTCGGTTTCAATCTTAACAAAAAGTATATCAAGGAGTTACATCTCACTTTCTCGATTCAATACTTACTCAAGCAAATAGAAATCTACGAGTCTAATTGAACACAAGAGAAATTAACTTGAACGGTACCGAAGACTAGTGTTTAGGTATCAATCAATTTCAATCAACAACCAAAGGTCGGATTTCCCAAATGATCAATTCAACGCACAACCTGTGATATTTCAATTATATAACAAAATATAATGCGGAAAAGAAATAACACAGACACCGGAAGTTTTGTTAACGATGAAACCGCAAATGCAGAAAACCCCGGGACCTAGTCCATATTGAACACACATTGTATTAAGCCGCTACATACACTAGCCTACTACAAACTAACTTCGGTCTGGACTGTAGTTGAACCCCAATTAGTCTCACACTGATCCAAGGTACAGTTGTGCTCCTTACATCTCTGATCCCAGCAGGATACTACGCTCTTAATTCCCTTAGCTGATCTCACCCACAACTAAGAGTTGCTACGACCCAAAGTCGAAGACTTTAATAAACAAATCTGCATCACAGAAAAGTCTACAGGAATAGATAAATCTGCCTCCCACAGAAATACCTACGAGTTTTGTTCCGTCTTTTGATAAATCATGGTGAACATGAACCAATTGATATACCGGACTTATATTCCCGAAGAACGACCTAGAAATATCAATCACCTCACAATAATCTTAATCGACTAGCGAAATAAGATATTGTGGAATCACAAACGATGAGACGAAGATGTTTGTGACTACTTTTCTATCTTGTCTATCAGAGATATTAATATCGAGCCAATTATTCCAATTTTACTCAAAACGATAGAAACGACAAGATCAAATCACGCAACTACAGAGAAGATAGTTGGGTCTGGCTTCACAATCCCAATGAAGTCTTCAAGTCGTTAACCTACAGGGTCTCGATAGAAACCTAAGGTTAAAGGAGAATCGACTCTAGATTATACAACTAGTATCACACATGAGGTGTGGGGATTAGGTTTCCCAGTTGCTAGAGTTCTCCTTTATATAGTCTCCAAATCAGGGTTTGTAATCTAAGTTACCTTGGTAACAGAGCATTCAATATTCACTGTTAGATGAAAACCTGATTGGATTCAAGCTAATATCTTTCAACCGTTGGATTGAACTTAGCTTGTTATACACAAATGAAATGCACGTTCATGTGTAACCGTACCTAAACGTGTACACATAGTTGGTTCAACAGTAGTTAATCAATGGTTAGCCATACGAGCACTTTCATATCAACCATATTCATCTTCACCATAACTAGTTCAAATGACTCAAAAGAACTAGTTAGAGAGTTGTTCAATTGCTTAGATCTCATAGAAGTATACAAGACACAATCTAAACAACAACGATTTTGATTCACCCGAATCGATTCATAAACATTATAGCCACGGTTTGAAAATATGCATATTCCTTAGTTTATATATGTCTTAGTTCACGAATAAACCGTTTTAGAAAATAACCCACTCAAGTACGCATACTTAAGTACCCGGATTGAGTTTGTTTTCAGTTCACAAACTCCAACAAAAATTCAAGGGATGTGAACTTTCGATATTACGCGTACATGTACGCGGACTTTAGTTCCGATTATCCTGAGCAGCAAAGTACGCATACTTTGGTTCAAGGATTTTGGACTTACATAAGTATGAGTTCATATACAATGTTTATATCCATTCAAGGTTATATATTCTAAACTCTCATTTCAATCATTGAAACATTCTTAGAGGATGTTAAATAGAGGTTATTCACACACTATTTTTCATCAAAACGATTTTCAAGATATTGAAATAATCAACATAACTTTTTTCACTTGTGAAGATGAACTTGGTCAAAGCGAAAGCTTACCAACACATATTTCAAGAAATAGATAAGCGAGATGAACTTGGATCGAAATAACAGATGTGTATAACCGAAGTCTATATAGCAATACGACTTTTGTCTCAAGATAGGAGATAGAGTATATATACTTTTGAGTGATTGATAAGTTCAAGTCTCCACATACCTTTTAGTCGATGAAGTTCCACCAGTTCCTTGAGTATTTCTTCGTCTTTGTATGATGAACGTCGTGGAGTCTAGAGATCTACTATACTTTCTATCCTAGTCCGAGACTTAGCTATAAGTAGACTAGAAATCAAGACTTATAGTTTTGGCAACTAAACTTGACAAACAAGCTTGAGATAGCAACGCTTACGAGTTCGACCGAGCAATGCTCTAACAATCTCCCCCTTTGTCAATTTTAGTGACAAAACTATAAATACATATGGAATACAAAATAAATAAACTTTGCAGCTTCTCTTCCACATGCATGATCTCCTTGGTTCTTCAACATTACTCGAAATCTTCGTCACTTCCAAGTACTCCAATGATTCCAAAGATATCCAATGAAGAATCATCGTTGTTGAAGATATGTAGCCATAACAATGAGAATACAAAAGCTCCCAATCATTGTTACACGGTGTCATAGTATTATCACACAACATCAAAGTTCAATTGTATCACAACTTCGACAACAATACTATGGTGATATGTATCACTCCCCCTTAGTCAATACTTCATCTCACATGAAAACCACTCCCCCTTACATAATGATCCGAAAACCATATATATTTGTAGTGTGAACTACACATTAATTCCCCCCCTTTTTGTCAATAAAATTGGCAAAGGTACGAAAATTAGTGGGATCCTAATGAAATTTTAATAGAGACACTTCATGACCAAAAGAAAGCACATATCAACTTTTTAGATGCAATCATATAACTGAAACTAAATGCATTCATCAAGGAGTTTATAAAGATACAAGATAAGCCCTATAATATTCTATAGCCACACTCCCCAAAAAGATTTGGCAATTAAGCACAAGTTCAATTAAGAACTCTCCCGCATAAAATGTCATTCACGAAAGAACAACAAGAGTAACCTTACTTTCACATGAAAATAAAGATTTATTTGGACAACAAAAAAAATCACATAAGAGTATGAATTTGTATCCAAAATACTCAATTAAATTAACCACAAGAGAACCCGTAATTAATTTAATCGTAAATGCTCAACATAAGAAAACTTACGGAGCCACACAGTATATACATAAATATGGATCAGGGAAGATCAATACTGCGGAATACACAAAGATTCATTATATCTTTCATCACTATTTGCACAATGACATACAATAGACTTAATCTTTGTAAACAAAAGTTCATCCTTTCTTCCATCAATATTTGCATAATGACATAAAAGGCTTAACTTTTGTTTGTCAAAAGTTCATTCAATCTTTTATCAATATTTGCATATCGACATATGAAAGACTTAGCTTTTGACCACGTATAGGACAATCATAGTTCACGGACGCAAACACACATATCCCATAACAAATTGCAATATATAAACCATAAAGATTAATACTGCAAAAACATCTTCCACCAAACTTTAGAATTTAAACAAATAAATCTAAAAACATTGAAGATGAAAATCATTGGACATAGCTATGTGTAATCATAATAATGGCTACTCCAAACTCTAGTTATTCTTCTTAAAAACACAAGAATAAAATTCTCATAAGAAGATTTACTAGACAAACTAAAATAACCTCTAAAACCAAAAAGCTGATAAAGCACGAAAAAAAAAACTAATCATCATCTTCATCATCGGAGACCATAAGAGTGGCTTGAATCTTATCCATGTCATCCTTGATTTCTGGAAACTTAGTGGTAATCACAAGTAATTGTTCTTGCACGGACTTTACTTTGGCACTAATCTTATCCACACCTTTAAGAATTTGATGAAGAATATATCACATGAGCCATCAAGGTTGTCACATCTTTGTCTCTTGCAAGCATTCTCCTTCATACGTTTGAAGGTACATGGACGAACAACCTTGGGAGTTCCAATGGAGTTGCCAATCAGAGCAATGGAGTAGGTGCGACAAATTTGCTCAATCAAGCATGGATAGCCTAACTTCTTGTTGGGAGAAGTCATTGACAACATTTTTATAAATGATAAACCCACAAATGTCTAGACTTTGAGTTCCCATCTCAAGGAAATAGACCAACTGATCGCTGTCGTATGCGTCAAAAATAAATTACACTTTCTTATTACTCAAAATATAAATATAGCAAGGGCAAGAAAGGATCTTTCCCACAGAGAGGTCTTGGTTGTCAAAATGTTTTGGTTTCCTAAATAGAACAAGGGGGGTTTTCTGATTTTTATGTACTAAAATAAAATAAAAGCAAACAAAGAAATAAACACGCAAATCAAGGATATAAAGATATTGGTTAAGGATTTCGTTTTCTTTCACTAACATGCTTTCTAACAATAACTAGAATTGATATTGAATCTCTCTTTTATCAAAGGCCCTAAGATACCTTGATCGCAAGTATATCCCGCAAATCTCCTATTTTCATCAACAAACACATTAAAAGATGCGAGTATGAATTCTACTTTAGAGAACAACCTAACGTTTAAAAGAACTAATCAAGTTTAATTCCCTAGATGCATTAAGTTCTATGAAATCATGCCAATCAAAGCAATCGAATGTGTCAAAGCACTAATCCGATTTAACAAAGGTTATGATCCACTTGTGACTACTAGGATGTATCACTACAAGCAATATTCACAATTATGCTACTTGCAATCGGAAATTTATCACTTTTGCGTATAATAAACTCTAATCTAGCAATAGAGATGAAAGTAAACTCAATCGATTCTAGACTCAACCAAACAAACATTCAAATCATGTAACAATATTAATGGTGAATCATAAACGATAATATGGAGACAAAACTAATTCATTGCATAAAAACCCATATTTGGAAATCCAATTTATTCCTTAAACCAATGATAAAATTAAGTACTCATGTTAAAGGAGTTCATCACAAGAAGGAATAGAAAAGTCATCATGTTCTAAACCCCAGGCAAAAACTAGTAGAAGAAGATATATTTTTCCCAAATGAGCCACCCATGATATGCAGAGAGAAACTCTTTTTATCCTTCCCAAAACTAGGTTAGCCGGCTGCCACTTACAACCCATTAGCCAAGCCCAGTCAATATAAGTCCAAATCCTTCCTTGAATCAAATTTGGCCAGGTGAGTCGGATGAATCACTGAGTTAACTCACTTTCTTGTTCTTCTGCAGAACAAATCTCTTCCTTGCGCTTCACACTCCACCAGAGACCCAAGCCATCTCAGCTGCAATCCTTGCTCTCTCCCTTTCTTCAATTGCAACCACTGTGTGCAGCATAATCCACCTGCAATCATAGCTATCTGACTGCACATTCCATAGCAACTTGCATTGCACTTGTTGTTCGCAACTGCATACAGCTCCATCTGTAGCTGCACTGTTCAGCATCACTGACCTACCAATTCCATCTTTGTAGCCCTTCATTGCAGCTGCAATATCTTCTTTCATAATTTAACAGCGCCATCTCATCAAACCACCTGCAGCATCAACCTCCAAAGCAGCACTTCAGTTCTACCTGCAATCTCAACCCATTTCTGATCATTACTCATTAGCAGCTCCATCTCCTCAACTCAGCCATTCACTGCCTTAACAGCATAGCGACATGGCACCAACCAGTTCACCTGCACTTTCTTGCATTCGCTGCCATCCTTCAGTTCCCAGCTTCAATCCCAGCAGCAACACAATTCTTCTTTTCCCTCTCGCACCGCTTCTGAAGTTTCAAAACTATCTCAGGCCATACTTCATTGTCATGACAATTCATGCCAATTCTTGTTGTTCAGCTGCACTACCATCTCCTAGCCAATGCACCATTCAAGTTATCAACAGCTGCACCTCTCCCTGTACAGCAGCGCAAGCTCAACTCTTCCATCCACCATCTGTTCACATCTCATATCTTCTCGGCACCAGCTGCAATTCAGTTCAGCTCATTCGATGCCATTACAGCTCCATTCATCCAGCCACAACACCAAGCTGTTAACTGCAGCAACAAGCACCACAGACTTCAGCCCATGACGTGCAATCATTCAACCAACAAATTTCTGTGGCAGTCAGCCGAACCACCAACTCAGCTCAATAACTTGCAGTATATCCTCCAAACCAAACCAGTTCAGTCTGCGACAATCATCATCTACTCCAGCTCAAAACCTTGAGCACAATAACACAATCATCTATTTCTATCAATGCCAACTGCAATCACCAACTCCATTGCCTGCAACTAACATGAATCCAGTACCACCACCAACATCATGTAATTCATCTTCTCCATGTCACAGTCAACCACCAACACAAACCCATTTTCTATCAAACCAGATCTCAGTGCTTAACCTCAAATTCAATTCTTCAATCTTTAGTATCAATAAAAACCCTAGTTGTAGAAAGAAAAACCCCATCAATCTCAGATTTACCTTAATACTGAAATCGATTAGCACCCAGCTCACTGAATCGAATTCTCCTTCACTGATGTTCATCACTTTCCTTCTGCAACTCGAACCATGCTTCTTCCCTGTTCAGACAATACATCACCAGAATCGACCAATTTCCCTGCCAGTTATTCCATCTTCTTTATTCCAATTTCATCTCCACACACACAACAGCATCATTATCTTGTAGTTCATAACTTTCAACTCCAGTTCCTTGCATTTTCTCAATTCCTCAACAAACCATTCCTCCAACTTACTGCATCTCAGTAGCATTGCTTAGCCATTGCCTTATCACCAATCTCAGTTGCATCTTCTTTCTGCACCAGTTACTCAGCCTGCAGCTCATGGCAACATTCTTGTTCATAATCTACCAGCACACCTCGAGGTTAACCATTCCCTGTACTAGACTGTAATTAATCACCAGCAGAAACTCATTCTCTCTTGTTTCAGTTCAATCCCTAGCCAAAATCCAGCTCCACCTAAACTCTTGAATCAACTTCTGCAACTTCAACCTCAAACCCATTTCCATCTCAGATTCATTAACAGCAGCATCTTCCGATTCTTCTCGATCCAATCCAGTAAATATACTCATCATCTATCTCAAATTCAATCTCAAATTCGTTAACAGAAATAGCTTCATCACACTGCCAGCAACTGTCGGATTCATTCTTACAGATCGAACCCATCTCTCAATGTACACAATCAATATCAGCACTCCAATTTTCTCCTCCTTAATTTCAACCGAAATCAGCAGAAAACATTCACCACAAACCCTAACTCTTTCCAATTTTTTCCCCATTCATTCTCGATCTGTAGTAGCAGTAATGACAAATCCTTAACAGATTCAAACCCACACTTATACCCTTGAATTACCACCGATCTAAGATCCACCAAACTCATCGATCAATCTCTTCCGTTGCTAATTCAACTCCTTATCTTCCAACCAATTTTCCATCAAAATCACCTCCATGAACATATCCAGCGGCTGTAGAATGAGGAAAGGAAAATGTGTTCTTCAGCTCGACCCAAGTTGAGATAAGGTATAACTTTGGGAGAAGCTATTGCCACCCACGTTTCAGTTAAGAGCTACCAAGTGACAACCTCTTAGCTATTGCTGGGTTCCTAATATCACCTGTGCTGGAATGACAATTATGCCTTTATTGATCAATTTCTTCCTCTTTTGCTCCAACGACTCCGAAACACCTATAAAACTCAAAACAAACGTAATAATACATAATTCACAAGAAAACATGGCAAAGAAAGCATTGACTATAGATACAAATGAAGGTGTTTATGACACCTATCAAATTCCCCCACACTTAGACTTTGCTAGTCCTCGAACAAATCAAACAAAATAATTATAAACATACATACAACTCCGTGTCGTCGAGGCTACAGTTACTCTTAGCATGAATAACATGCCTTTGAACCCCTAGGTGTCCCTAGATGACGAGTTATAGTCTCGTGAAGGTTTACAAGAGATCTACCTACAAAACCTATATTTCCAACTCCAGCTACATGTGACAAATCTCTGAACGAATCCAAAATGGCTATTGGAGGAGGTACCCTGATGCCAATCCAAATTAATATATATGTAAATTAAGCTATACTCAGAAAGTTGAAAAAACCACAATACTCGGAATCTGACTAACCACAATCACACATGAATAGATTAAGAAGATGGATACAGAAATAGATGTTTGCGAATGTTGACTAAGTGAACGGTGTTTCCCATATCTGTCTGAAGGTCACCGCCAAGATGAACCTAAAAATCCTATTGGATTGAGATACTGGTCTGAATTCTAATATCAACACAGCTAGCATATACAAGGGAACCAGCGGTCGACAAACTTAATTCTGGATCAATTCACTGGCACATACAAGGGAACCAGTGATCGATTTTATTCAATAAAATATTTTTTTTTTCTTTTTCTTCTTTTTCCAATTTTTATTTTTTTAATCGACAACATGATTGGATTTTTTTTTTAGAATCCAAGCGCATGATTCTTGTCAGCAGATTACATGGTAATTCCCCTGGATCTTGCATTCCACGCTTGTTTAGGCGACGGAGACAGGGAGAACACGCACATATTGCTATCAAAGTGTCAATCTTTTTTTTTATATATATATGTACACCATTTGGTCAAATTGGTCTGGTCTCTTTTTTTTTGTAGTAACTCAATCACTCTATTTCATCCTAGCAGTGATAACAATTCGATGCTTGTGCCCCACCAAATCACTTAGAGAAACAATAGATAAATATGGAAAAATAAAAATAGAACGTGATATGGTGACATTCCGAGATATGGTAATAACTATCATGTTATTTCTAACACATGAGCTCTGTCCATCCCTTTAGTTAATGGGTTCCTCAACTCTTGTAACCAAGATGGTTCCATCCACTTATATTGGTAGTGTCCTAAAGGCACAAGTTTCTAGATTTCGGAGTTTATAAAGCAATTTGTTTTTCTTTTAATCATAAAAAGGAAAAATTAACAAGGCTAAAAACTCTATATGCGAAAACACTCCCCCACACTTAAACTTTACATTGTCCTCAATGTAAATTAAGTCATCCAAAGTAAAATTTAAGATGGCAAATTCATAACACGATATATATACACAGTAAGAAAATAAAATGCATGATAAAAAACTGATATTCCAACTCATAGCTATTTCTGAAAAATAGAGGATAAACACTAAACAAGTTATTTAGTTGGCATCTAATCCCAACTCAGCCAATATATATACCTCATCGTCAAGAAAAAATTCCATCTACTTAGAAAGGCTAGTGTTTATTCTAAATTGTTCAAAAATTTCTAAAAATTGGAGTTTTGATATGCAAATATCCAAAATAAGAAAATAAAGATAAAAAACTTGAGAAATAAAAAGATAGAGATAGATACACAAAACCAATGGGTTGTCTCCCATTTAGCGCTTGGTTTAAAGTCGTCATACCGACTTGCAAGACCGATTCCCCACACACCAATAACCTGAAAAGTTGAGGATCCTTCCATAGAACCTGTTTTGCCAACACTAGCTTCGCACACATATTAGTAATATAAAACAGAAACGAAGCTATTAACCGATAAAAGTTTCTCCCACACTTATTCTTGTCCACACTTGGAAGTGGATATAAAATATAGAATTCGGGAATTGTCATGGTTTCTTGTTCGGAAACCTGCATAACATGAGAATCAAATGTTTCCAATGGCGGATATCGAGAAACAAAGTCATTCAACAATTTTTTCGAAGCACATACATTCAAACCAATAAGAGATAAATGAGAAGAAACAATATGCAAAGGGTTAGACAAACCTTGCACAATTTCTTGTATTACGGAATCCTCTTCATCCTTGAAAAACTCGAGTGAGTTATTCACCTCTTTTATATCATGGTCCTCTATCAAACCTTCCAACCATTCTTCGTCCGTTTCTGCCTTAACCAAAGTCTCGACATAAACATCATCATTACAATCCTTTGCAAGCTCAATTGGGTCTTCCACAATATTGGTCATATCGGTTTCATTCTCAACACACTCTTCTTTGTTGTAAGGCACATATGCTACTGCGGATTCAAGTCTCTCCATAAGGAACTTTTTAAGAACACGCATTGCATCATCCTCAAGCTCTACCTTTTGAATAGGTTCTTGATCATTATTAAGATCAATGCTTGAGTAAGATGCACTAGTGTTATCAAATTCCTTTTCATCTTCACCTTGATCGCAAAAAGACTCCATTGTACACTCCTCGGGGATGTCACCATAAATTGGTTCAAGCATTGTACTTTCATAGTCATCGTCACTATCATAGTTGACATAAGATTGGCTACCACTTCCCAAAGATTGGTCTTTCGCAGAATTTTGCATGTCCTCTTTGTATTCTTCAATGCCTTGTCTTAAAATGGAAACACCTTTTTGAAGCTCTTGGAGTGATCCATCCAAATTTTGAAAATAGTGTTCCATTTGTTGGTAAAGCTCGTTCGACAAGGAAAAAGTAGAATCACTTACTTTAGTATTGCTAGGCCAATTATCTTCCCTTTGAATGGGTGAATGATCATAACTACGATCAAAAATTGGGCCAAACATACTATTAGCATATTCGGTTGACGAAATTGGTTCCACACTTGGTTGTCTACAAACTGACTCCATGCTGACCATAAATTGTTGCATCTCATCTACCAAACTCGAAGAAATATGAATAGGAGTACAACTAATCTCCCCTCCTTGTGGTTGCTCACTTACATACCTACCGTAAGAAGGTTGGTATGTATGAGAATAACTCAAAGGGTACGTGGAATATTGCCCATAACCAAAGGATTTTTTTGATTGTATTCCCCATAAGGGTGATAGTTGTCATAATGTTGTTGAGGTTGATAATCGTACCCATTGTTCCAATATGCTCCGTCCATAGAAATTGGTACCTGAAACAAGAGTTCTCAAAACTATGTCAAAATCAGAAAAGAAGAAAACAAAAATAAGAAACCAAAAACAAGTGACAACCGCTGCCTCGCCGGCAACGGCGCCAAAATTTGATCGCTGTCGTATGCGTCAAAAATAAATTACACTTTCTTACTACTCAAAATATAAATATAGCAAGGGAAAAAAAGGATCGTTCCCACAGAGAGGTCTTGGTTGTCAAAATGTTTCGGTTTCCTAAATAGAACAAGGGGGTTTTCTTATTTTTATGTACTAAAATAAAATAAAAGCAAACAAAAAAATAAACGCGCAAATCAAGGATATAAAGATATTGGTTAAGCATTTCGTTTTCTTTCACTAACATGCTTTCTAACAATAACTAGAATTGATATTTAATCTCTCTTTTATCAAAGGCCCTAAGATACCTTGATTGCAAGTATATCCCGCAAATCTCCTATTTTCATCAACAAACACATTAAAAGATGCGAGTATGAATTCTACCTTAGAGAACAACCTAACGTGTAAAAGCACTAATCAAGTTTAATTCCCTAGATGCATTAAGTTCTATGAAATCAGGCCAATCAAAGTAATCAAACGTGTAAAAGCACTAATCCGATTTAACAAAGGTTATGATCCACTTGTGACTACTAGGATGTATCACTACAAGCAATATTCACAATTATGCTACTTGCAATCGGAAATTTATCACTTTTACGTATAATAAACTCTAATCTAGCAATAGAGATGAAAGTAAACTCAATCGATTCTAGACTCAACCAAACAAACATTCAAATCATGTAACAATATTAATGGTGAATCATAAACGATAATATGGAGACAACACTAATTCATTGCATAAAAACCCATATTTAGAAATCCAACTTATTCCTTAAACTAATGATAAAATTAAGTACTCATGCTAAAGGAGTTCATCACAAGAAGGAATAGAAAAGCCATCATGTTCTAAACCCTAGGCAAAAAGTAGTAGAAGAAGATATATTTTTCCCAAAGGAGCCGCCCATAATATGCAGAGAGAAACTCTTTTTATCCTTCCCAAAACTAGGTTAGCTGACTGCTACTTACAACCCATTAGACAAGACTAGTCAATATAAGTCTAAATCCTTCCTTGAATCAAATCTGGCCAGGTGAGTCGGATGAATCACTGAGTTAACTCACCTTCTTGTTCTTCTGCAGAACAAATCTCTTCCTTGCGCTTCACACTCCACCAGAGACCCAAGCCATCTCAGTTGCAATCCTTGCTCTCTCCCTTTCTTCAATTACAACCACTGTGTACAGCATAATCCACCTGCAATCATAGCTAGCTGACTGCACATTCCATAGCAACTTGCATTGCACTTGTTGTTCGCAACTGCATACAGCTCCATCTGTAGCTGCACTAGTTCAGCATCACTGCCCCATCAATTCCATCTATGTAGCCCTTCATTGCAGATTGCCTTATCACCAATCTCAGTTGCTTCTTCTTTCTGCACCAGTTACTCAGCCTGCAGATCATGGCAACATTCTTGTTCACAATCTACCAGAACACCTCAAGGCCAACCATTCCCTGTACTAAACTGCATTTAATCACCAGCAACAACTCATTCTCTCTTGTTTCAGTTCAATTCCTAGCCAAAAGCCAGCTCCACCTAAACTCTTGAATCAACTCCTGCAACTTCAACCTCAAACCCATTTCCATCTTAGATTCATTAGCAGCAACAACTTCTGATTCTTCTCGATCCAATCCAGTAAATATACTCATCATCTATCTCAGATTCAATCTCAAATTCGTTAACAGAAATAACTTCATCACACTGCCAGCAACTGTCGGATTCATTCTTACAGATCGAACCCATCTCTCAATAAACACAATCAATATCAGCACTTCAATTTTTTCCTCCTTAATTTCAACCGAAATCAGCAGATAACATTCACCACAAACCCTAACTCTTTCCATTTTCTTCCCCATTTCATTCTCGATCTGTAGCAGCAGTAATGACAAATCCTTAACAGATTCAAACCCACACTTATACCCTTGAATTACCACCGATCTAAGATCCACCAAACTCATCGATCAATCTCTTCCGTTGCTAATTCAACTCCTTATCTTCCAACCAAATTTCCCATCAAAATCACCTCCATGAACATCTCCAGCGGCTGTAGAATGAGGAAAGGAAAATGTGTTCTTCTTCAGCTCGACCCAAGTTGAGATAAAGTATAACTTTGGGAGAAGCTATTGCCACCCACGCTTCAGTTAAGGGCTACCAAGTGACAGCCCCTTAGCTATTGCTTGGTTCCCAATATCACCTGTGCTGGAATGACAATTATGCCTTTATTGATCAATTTCTTCCTCTTTTGCTCCAACGACTCCGAAACACCTATAAAACTCAAAACAAACGTAATAATACATAATTCACAAGAAAAATAGCAAAGAAAGCATTAATATAGATATAAATGAAGGTGTTTATGACACCTATCACCAATTCCGCAAACTCACGACTCCAACGAGAATTCTCAATTGTGGAGGGACAAAGACTAGATATACCAAGTTTTCCAAAGGACATCAAAAGAAGACTAAGATTATTGGTAGGAAATTCTCCCATATTCCAATCAACACTCTTACCACAGAGACCAATAGAAATGGTTTCATAAGAAGGTCTTTCATCACTAGGTCTTGGCAGGCGAAAATTCCCCAAAGGGATTTTAGTGATCCTTGAAATAAACTATTTATTCACATGAATCCTTTGTATATTTATCATGGTCTTGAATTCCATGTCATTACAATTAACATCATGGATGTTAGCATAGAAGATTCTAGTAAGAGTGTCCAATCCTTCACCAAGACCATCAAAGATGTTACCAAGATTGAATTTTTCGAAGCAAATCAAATCCTCTTTATGTCCACTAGTAAAATCCAACTTCTTTTCAAGAATAAACCCTTTAGAAGAAATTCTTTCAAAAACATTCTCACATCTAATTCTAATGGAATTTTGGTCTATTGGTAAATTCATGCTAGAAGAAGATGAAGAACCCAAATTTTTTGAACCCTCTTTTGAAACCTTGAAATTCACCATGAGATCTAGAAATTGGAAAGGAAAGAGGAATAAAACACTTACTTGGAATGAGCCTTGAACACCCTTTCTCTTAAGTTTTCTCCAAAGAAGTTTTAATGGAGGAAATACATGAACCTTAATGTGTTCACGTACGCGGACATTAATGGAAAGGAAGAAGGTACGCGTACCTCTCTTTTATAAATCCAAGAATGGGCTTGGGCACGTTTCTGAACCGCGACCCATAAAAGGAATGTGGGATTTCTAAGGTGATCAATCACCAAGGTTAAGAAACTTGCGAAAGTATGCAAACTTGCGGAACAACCGTGCAGTAGAAAACAAACAAGAATTAACCCAGGTACAAACAAATCAAACCGTTTCTTGCCCCATCTCAAGATATATACAAATGAGGTAATACCAACAAGTTACCAAGTGGCGAGATGTGCAGAGAGATCCTCATGCAATATTTTCGGTTGATATTTGTGAACAGTACCAGTGATATAATCATAGTAATGATGATAATCAGGGCTAATAGAGTTTTCAAACTTTCCACTCTAAACAAAACAGGTAAATTTTCTGTGAAGTCTCTTTATAATCAGATCAACATTAATGGTTATGCAGACAAAAAATGGAACCTTATTTGGAGCATGAATACTTCTCCTGCAGCGAAAATATTTATCTGGAAGGCAATTCCATACTGCCAAATAGTATGAGAATGGCAGCCATTTTGCCAGACACAAACACTAATTTGTGTAATGAAGAACCAGAAACTTTAACTTATCTGTTTCTAGATTGTAACTTTTCTAAACAAGTTTGGATGCATTTTAATTTTGATTTGCAATACATGAAAATTGGAACTAACAATTTTCATGATTGGTTATATAATTGTTTTCAAAACACCAACAGGGGTGGATTAGACATAGATTGGCAGATCTTGTGTAGTGTTATAATTTGGAAAATCTGGAAAGCCAGATGCAACATAACATTTAAGAAGGAAAGTCAAAACAGCGAAACAAAATCAAACAATATGATTAAATTATAAATAGTTATGGGACAATCCATAGGTCAGATTATGATATTATGCAACTTTTGTACTATAATCCACTGAATGATACTATTCTCAAGGTCACTACTGATCAAGTGCAGGGACAAACATGGATAATAGATATGAAAATCAACATAGTTCCAACAGAGATGAATGCAGGAGAAAAAAAAAGTATTGGTCTAACTCTTTGTGACTCTACATGACACATCAAGGAAGCTAGATGGCTTCACGCAGACTGTACAACCAGAGAACAACTAGAGAGCACTGGAGCAGAAACGGATTTTCAGTGGGCAACATAATGGAGTGGACATTCAATCACTTTCAGGAGCGATTCAGAACCTACTCTCTTGCTGCTAATAGGAAAGTACGATGTTGCAAAGGAGCGAAGATACAAGAATAGCACTGCAGAAGGAAACATTACCTCGAAAGACTAAATTTCAAAGCTCTGGTTTTTAATCTTGACTTAAGAACTAATGTAATTTGGGCAACCAAAATCTCCACTTTTTGTAACAAATATATCATAAAGCATAATTGGAAAGGAGATTCTTTATGACAAATTTTAGAATATCCTAACATTCAAACTTGGAATGAACATGTAATGATCTACCGAAACTCCTTCTATGGAGATTATGGTTCTTTAATATCAATATATTGACGGAAACCTCCTTTCCGATAAAAAAAAACGGTGTTAGGGACAATAACTTTATCATCACCGTTGTTGCCGTTTGGCATCCTGCATTATAAATCATAGCCAATTCATAAGAGCAGAAAAAAAGAACTAAAATACTAAAAGATTCTGATTACCTTAAAACATTGGAAATAGATTTGGATCGTTTTGATCTGTCTCGGGGACGATTGCAACTTGAATCATTCAGTAGAGCTTAATGTTCTGCTACGGTGCTACTGTAACCTTTTCATTTAATATATTAAACATTTAAGAAAGAAGAGAGAAAATCACCTAAGCTGATTTCAAATGATAGAAGATGTGTCCATAATCTGTAGTATAATATTACGACCACTACGGATGGAAAAGAAACCTATTATAGGGGATTTAAGGATTTGGTTTTGAGGTATCTTATGGATTCAACTATCCCAAATGTGGATGTGGGAATACCTATTTTGTTATCAAAAATACAAAAATATCCTTTGAAAACTTAAATAATTACCAAACCTAAATCTAATTAAATCAAAAACAAAACCCGATTGGAAAAGAAAAAAGAAAAACCTAAACCTAAACCCACCCGTCTCTTCTTCTTCCTCTCTTCTTCTCCTCCATCAACATTTTTTTTTTACTTCAACAATGATTAATCATCGATTCTTAGCCAGTAATAATTTTAATTGGTTAAGAATCGAAAATCCAATCCTTTTTTAATGCTTTTGATCCAATGAATAGATTAAATTTGATCAAACTAGAGATTAACGGTGGGAAAATATTGATTTTCTCGCCGTATAAGTTTTCTACGATTGGGAAAATATGAACTCGCAACCGTAAAAGCTTTACTAACTTTTGTATACGGTGGGAAAACCAAACCGTAAGTTGCGCTGGTTTTGTATACGGTTGGGAAAATATGAACTCCCAACCGTAAGTGCTTAACTAACTTATGTATACGGTTGGGAAACCCAACCGTAACTTACCCTGGTTTTGTATACGGTCGGGGTTTCCCAACCGCAGCTCCAGTTTTCAAAAGGAAAAAAAGAAATCTCGTGATATTGATTTCAAATATAAACTATAAATCAAATGATTAGTCTAATCTTATTACTAATTTTACTTAATTTATTTCACCTAATCATTAACATTAATTAATTATTGGGATAAGGGGTTTTAGATTTACTATTTCATGACCCATTTTTTTTGTCATTTTGTGAGGCCTCAAAACCAGAATCTTGGAACCTCTATGATAGATTTCATTGAAAAAACTCTGCAAGCAAGCAGAATAAAACTCTAAAAACAGGCAGCAGAAATAAAAAAAAAAAAAAAAAAAGTTGAGCTTTGGCTTTGACTAAATACAACCGACACTAATGATAAATACAACCTTGTTGAAATTTCAGAAATCGTATTTGACGTGGGTAAACGAAAGTTGTCTCTTCGTCTTCCACACAACGTTTGCAGACACGAACCGCCATTCCTTTTTTCTTTTCTTCTTTTCTGACGATCACCTTTACCAATCACAATTGTCTCTTTATCGTATGAACCTAAACAGCAGGTTCTAAACTTTGTTTGAATCCCACGAACATACATCGTACATGGGTTCACTTTTCAATATAACTTACCATATCTTTAGTTGATTCAATTGGGTCCTAAATCTTGGTAATGGATTTCGTTCAATTGCATCTGTTTTTTAAGAATTTATTTTAAATTTATTTGATTTTTTTAATGAGTTTTGTTTTTTTCTCATGAAGGCTCTGATCTTGATTGGAGAAAAATATAAAGGAAGAGGGAATTTGGTTGAAACTTGAAATTTACAAAGGTAATAATCACATGTCTACGGTGATTAAGAATTTTAATATTACGTGGGTTGTATTTAGTCACTGTCTTGGATTTTGCCCGAGGGACTTTTACACATTTCATGAAAAAGTACGGATTTAGTTAGACTCGCTCAAAACCTATCAACCATGAGCAAGTCCAACTCAGTCAACCTCACCCACTGACCCGTTCCAGTTCCTACCTAATCTGCCCTTCCCTAGTCAGTTAGTTACAGTAGTTAGGTTAGGTTAGTTTAAATGGGTTGGAATAGAAAATGGGCAGAGGGTTATATCCCGTAGCTTCCCTTTAATCCCAAACTCAGTTTCAGTTTCTCAGCTTTAGTGTATCCTCTACTCCCTCTTATGTAACTTTGCATTGAATCAGAGACTGATGGATATGACTTCATTAAATCCAGACGGTATATGTATATCTAATTAATTTGGAAAATTTGTTGTTTGGTCCTAGGCCCATATAGTTATTTATAGTAGTGTCCAACCGGATTTTATCCTTATCCTAAGGTCCAAAGTTTTTTAAATCAAGAAAATGACTACTATACCCTACAACTAAACACGTGTGAAACAACATATTTCTCGGTATTCCATATATGTACTGCTGATCTATAATCTAAAAAACAAATGCATGTTAAAAACAAGTAATAAGTCAATGAAAAACAAAATTAGACATTTTTATTTCAGTATTCCATATACATATACTTGTGGATCAAATATTTTTTTTTTATAAAACTATAAAGAATAACAAAACCAAAGCAGTATGTTTCAGTATTCCATATATGTACTGCTGATTCATAATCTAAAAATCAACTGCATGTCAAAAACAAGTAATGAATCTATAAAATTACAGTACTGAAACACTTTTATTTCAGTATTCCGTATACGTACTTCTGGATTATACAAAAAAATGATAAAACTATTTAAAAAATAAACAAACTAGCAATAGACTTGTATCCCACACTCTCATTTCTCCTTTAATTTCCCATACAAACACCACCTGCAAAAAAAATTTCAATATTTATTAGGCTATAACATTCGGAAATCGATTTCAGAGAATCCAAAACCAAATCAAAGCAGTATTTTTCAGTATGTCATATATGTACTACTGCGTTCATAATCTAAAAATCAACTGCATGTCAAAGAAAAGTCATGAATCTATGAAAAAACAGAACTGAAACACTTTTGTTTCAGTATTCCATATATGTACTTCCGAATTAAAAAGGAGAAGAAGAAGATAAAACTATAAAATTAGCAAAATCAAAGCAATAATTTTCAGTATACCATATACGTACTGCTGATTCATAACTTAAAAATCAATTTCCTGTCAAAAATAAGTAATGAATCTGTGAAAAACAGAATTGCACACTTTTATTTCAGTATTCCATATATGTACTTCTGGATCAAACAAAAAAAGTAATAAAACTATAAAATAAATAAAAAAATCAAATCAATATTCTTCGACATGCCATATATGTACTGCATTATTTTTCAGTATGCAATATGTGTACTTCTGAAACTCTTGTATTTCAGTATTCCATATACATACTTCTGGATAAAAAAAAAAAGGCAACAAAACCGTAAAAATTAACAAAATTTTCAGTATGCCATCTATGTACTGCTGTATTTTTCAGTATGCCATATATGTACTTCTGAAAAGTGAGAAAATCAAAAGCAATATTTTCCAGTATGGCGTATATGTACTTCTGAAAAAAGCTTTTATCTCAGTATTCCATATATGTACTCCTAGATTAAACAACAAAAGTGATAAAATTCTATAAAAAAAACAATAACAAACCAAAGCAGTAATGAATCTATATATGAAAAATCAGAATCTGAACACTTTTATTTCAGTATTTTGATGAGTGCTAAATAGTGCATATTTATATATATTTTTGTTGGCATTTAACTCATCTTTTGTGCATTAATTCTACATTTTATCCCATATTCTGTATTTTCATTGTTTTCAAGAATAAATATTTTTCTTACTTAATTTTTCATTTTTAGGTAACAAATAAAATCTGGATGAAGTGAGGAGCAAAAAGAGCAGAAAAGTAGTGAAAAGCCGGGAGGAATTACGCAAGGAAGCCGCGAAGAATGTTGTGCACAAGACCAAGAGGGTAGAAATGGGCTCAAGAAGGAGGAATTGTTCTTAAAGAAGTTATGGGCCTGGCATACCCAAGGCCCAAAACCCTTTCTCAAACCCACTTCCACTACCCAAGCCCGTATCGGATTTCAGCCGTCAGATTGAAGCATCTCAGCATCCTACGGTCGCTCCATCATCGCACATCAAACTCCAAAGCTCCCGCTTTACATCGCAACGCCGATCTCCATCTTGGGCCGTCCTTTTCGTTGCATTCCTCCATCCGACGGTCGCTACCCACAGCCTCCCATCTCATCGTTGGATCCACCTACCATCGTCACATCCTACGGATCAGCTCGCCAAACATCGAATCAGATGTTCCCGCTTCACACCCTAGCACCGATGCCTATACTACCACCCAAACACCTCCTTCTTCCCAAAACTTCATCTCCTTCACCCGACAGTTGCAGAGCTCTGCAACTCCACCACCTCCCCTCTCTGCCGCTGTCACTTCCGTCACCACCACCAGTTCCATCACTGCCACTACTATCTCTTCACCGACAACACCCCCATATCCCTAGCCTAGTTATTTTCTTCTCCTCACAACCTCTGAAACCCTAGGTTTTGGGGTGAGTAAAATAACTCGAAATTAGGGGACAATAGGAGCAGAGGAAGAGCATCAAGGACTAGAGGAGGCATGGGTCGAGCAGATTTTGGGAGTTTGTAAGTTAAATTTTGTGTAATTTAAAAAACCCTAATTTTCTGATTTGGGGATTTACAATTAGGGTTAGTGTTCTGGTATAAATTGTACACTGTGTAACATTGTGAGGGAGAGGAGAGGAGACCCAAGTTTAATTTCAGTAAGAATTTTCTCTATCAATTGGTTTTTGTTCAGTTTTCTGTCCCTGTAGCTTTTCTCCATGTATAATAACCCTCTTAGTATCATGTTAGGCTCTCTAACTATGAACTAAACATCTTAACTGGGGCTAAGATGAAACCCTTAGCCTGAATGCTAATTTGTGTGCTGATGTGCTGCTGTTTATGCCAAGATAATTGTGTAAGATGAATTTTTGTTGATGAATACATGTTGCTTTCACCTAGAATGTCAAGCATCCTAGGTAGTTAGAATTCCTCTATGTTTGTTCACTGACTCTACATTGCTTGTTATTGTGTTTGATTAGTTGTGCTTTAAACAGACAACTAATGCTTGCCTTGATTTAGTGATTGGAGGTAATTTATCTATTCAAAGAAGCTAAAGTAGTTCATTAGTTCACATGCTAGTATGGGCTGAGAGGTGAATTCTCAACCCTAGTTTCCATTCATCTGATTCACCCTATCCCTGTTACTGTTCAGAATTTTTACCCTCCTCATTTGCTTGTCCATCTTCAGTTCACTGTGTAACTTTGCTTCAATCTCAGTGATTGAATTAGTGTAATGTTTTGCCTCCAAATTCTGCTGCTCAGTTATTGTGAATGATTGGTTTTAATGATTTATGATTAGTTCTCCAGAAATAAATGCTAGTATTAATGTTTAGTCAGTGGTTAATGATTAATGTTAGTGTTTAGTTAATGAGAATGATTAGTAGTTAGTAATTAATGCTTCAGGAATAAATACTGTGTTGAAATTGAGGTTAATCTGAAATCAATGCAGTGAAGATAATAACTGTTAGTGGGAAATTAATGCTGTTTTGTGACTTCTGTTTGAAATAAATGTGAGTTATGAGTAATGATTAGCAACTGTTAATGATTAGCAACTGTTAATGATTGAGAAGTTAAGCAACTGTTTGAAATAAATGTTAGTTCTGATTATGATTGAGAAGTTAATGCTAGCTCAGTAATAAATGTTTATGGTTGTGAAGTTAATGCCTGTTCTGTTAATGGTTGTTAGTGAAAAATAAATGCTGATAATTGCTAATGATTAGTGCTGTTGAATGCTAATGATTGGTTCTGTTTAGTGTCACAATAAGAAAGATCACATTTGCCCCCCTTGTCCCTGTGGAACTGACCTGTGCTTGCCCTGTGTTGCTTGCCGACACTGTGCACTTGCAGTAGAATTTTAGGACCATTCCTAGTCCCAACAAGTTTTTGGCGCCGCTGCCGGGGACTCGGTTGCGGCGCACTTGCTCTTTCTTTCTTGTGTTGTGTTGCTGAACTGCTGCTGCTCACTGAACTGTGCTGTGGTGCTGCTCCTCTTTCTGCTATTGTGCTAAGCCTGCTGAACTGGGCTACCAAGCTGCTGTGTTGCTGCAGTTTTCTTTCCCTGTCAACCTACTCTTCCTGCTGCTGCTTGCCTCCTCCTGCTGCTGCTTTGTGCTGCTGCTGCTAGCCTCTCCCAAGCTGCTACTCCTGCTGCTGTTGTGTTGCTGTTGCTGCTGCACTTGCAGCCTTGCTGAACCAAAGCCCAACTGGGCTGAAAGCTGAAGAAGCTGCAGAACTGAACAAGCCCATCTGGGCTGTAAGCTGCGAAAGCAGAAGTGACCAAGCCCAACTGGGCCTCAGACAAACCAAAGCCGCGTAGGACGATCCAAGCCCAACTGGGCTTTTGCAACTAAACCGAACAGCTGGGCTGTGCTATTCAGGTAGGCCTAACCCATGAGATAACCCAACTGGGCCTCATTAAATTCATTGGGCTTGTATTTATATCATCTGGGCTTGTAATAATTTTCAATTTTCTTTCTTTTCTTTCTATTTGGGCCTGTAATAATTTTTAATTTCTTTCTTTTTTCTTTTTTTTCTTTTCTTTTATGGGCTTGTATTTATTGTTTGTGATTATTCTTTTTCTTATCTTTGTGGGCTTGTCTTTTAATTTGGACTTTAGGTGTATATCCCATCCATTAGGCTCCAACTTTAAAAAAAAAAAAAAAATTAGGGCTCTACATTTATAAACCAAAACCCTTGTGAAACCAAAACCCACTCAAAACCAAATCAAAAACCCATTTTAAACCAAAATATTGGGCCTTTTGTGGTTCAAAAATTGTTTCCGACTGCTCTGACCAACATGTTAGTGAGGTACCTGCTAGGACATGATTGTGACCTACAGAGACCAAACCAACAGACTCGTTAGAATTAACCCGGACGATCCAATCGAAATCCTTAGTTCTGAGGTAGACAGTCCAGATCAATCAGAAACAATGGGAGAACCCCGTACACTCAAGGATTATATGTACCCAACTAGAACTAGTCAACCATCTTGTATTGTGCTACCCGAAGCCAATGGCCATTATGAGCTGAAATCAGCACAATACAAATGCTTCCAGTTTTTAGAGGTGTAGAAAATGAAAACCGTACCATCACGTGAGAGAGTTTGAGGAGATTTGTGGAACTCTGCGTTTCACTCAAATGTCTGACGAAATCCTAAAGTTGAGGCTTTTTCCTTTCTCCCTTAAAGATAAGGCTAAGGCCTGGCTGTATGCTTTACAGCCTCAATCCATCATGTCTTGGGATGACCTCATCAAGGAGTTTTTCAAAAAGTTTTTCCCAAATCACAAGACTGCGACAATTCGTCAAAGTCTGAATAGCTTTGTGCAATTAGAGGGTGAGACCCTAGCTAGATACTTGGAGAGATTCAATGAATTATTGCTCCAATGTCCCCATCATGGTTTTGAAAAATGGAGACTTGTGCAAATTTTGTATGAGGGTCTAGATGTGTCCACCCGAACAACGGTTGAGTCAATGTGCAATGGTCTTTTTGTAAATAAGACTGCTGATGCGTCTTGGGACTTCCTGATTGAAGTAGCTGAGAAGACGCAACAGTGGGAATCCATTCGTGAACCTAGAAAGACTACACCTGTAGCTAGGGTCCATAGGATTGAGTCTGATTTTGAAGGAAGTGTAAAGATGGCTGCGCTAGCAAGAAGAATAGAAGCGTTAGAACTACAGAAAAACGCAAACCCTTCTCCCACTACCTTTTGTGAACATGTCGAAATGGCTATCTGTGCTCTATGTAATGGATCTGATCACCAAGTCAATGATGTCCGGAAATGCATGCATTCCAGGAATCTAAGCTTGAGCAAGCAAATGCTATGTTTCAAAAACAAGAGCACAACCCATATTCACAGACCTACAATCCAGGATGGAGAAACCACCCCAACTTTTCATGGTCCAAAGGCCCTGCCCAAGGAGGACCATCTCAACCAAATCAAGGCTATCAAAACAACCAAGGCTACCAATACCCTAGAAATCCTCAACAGCAGTCGTACCCTCAATACACTGCTGACAAGAAATTGTCCAACATTGAAGAAAGTATCAATCAATTGACCCAACATCTGATGAAAAACGAGAAAGCAACTGATCAGCGAGTCACCGCTCTAGAACTACAGATGGGTCAAATTTGCGATGCATTGAATACAAGAGAAAAGGGTAAACTTCCTAGCCAACCCCAACAAGAACCAAAGAGGATATTTCAAGCAGGCACAACATCATCATCTTGCGAAAGAACCTCACCCGATCAAGTCCATTCCATCACCACTCTCCGAAGTGGTAAAGTTGTTGAGAACAATGTAGGCATACCACAAACAAGTGAATCTGAGCCAAACTTAGCATTGCCTACACCACCTAAGGAAACCTCTAGTCCAGAAAAAGAATCCGAGCACATTAGTGAAGCCGACAAACCTACTGCTAGGAATGTCCCTCTACCTCCTAATGTTCCTATTGCTCCTTTTCCTCAGAGGTTAGTTCGCCAACAGATAAGCACCCACTACAATGAGATGTTAGAACTGTTCAAAAGAGTCAACATCAACATTCCTTTTCTTGAGGCAATTAAGCAAATCCCTGCATATGCCAAATTCCTCAAAGATTTGTGCACTCAAAAGCGCAAGATTAATGTGCACAAGCGTGCTTTCTTAGCTGAACAAGTGAGTTCCATTATTCTCAACAAAACTCCACCCAAGTTTAAGGACCCAGGTTGTCCAACATCTCTTGCACTATCGGAGAACACACGGTCAATAGAGCTTTATTAGATCTAGGTGCAAGTGTGAACCTCCTGCCATATTCTGTTTATGTGCAGTTAGGTCTTGGAGAGTTGAAGCCTACACCTATAACTCTCCAATTGGCAGATCGATCTGTCAAAGTTCCTCGTGGAGTGGTAGAAGACGTTTTGATTAAGGTTGAAAAATTCTATTTTCCTGTAGACTTCATTGTCTTAGATACCCAACCTGTCCAAAACCCAAATTGTCACATTCCTGTCATTCTAGGACGTCCATTCCTGGCGACGTCCAATGCGATCATCAACTGTCGGAACGGAGTGTTGAAACTCTCTTTTGGAAACATGACTGTAGAATTGAATGCGTTTAATGTTAGTCAACAACCTGTGAATCTTGATGATGAGGAGATACATGAAGTCAATATGATTGAGAGTTTGATACAAGATTCATTGACTAGCATTATGTCAAAAGATCCCCTGCAAGCATGTTTGGAAGGTGTTAACTGGAGTTATATGATGATGAATACACTAGTGAAGTCCAATCTTTGCTCGAATCTGTACCTCAAATGGACATCACTAAGTGGCAGAATACAGTGGAACAACCCCCACTTTCTGAGGAGTTTGTTATATCTTCGGATGAGTCGCCTAAGGCCAACCAGGAATTGAAACCATTACCTGAGACTTTGAAGTATGCATTTCTAGGTCCTTCTGATACTTTACCTGTTATCATTTCTTCACAAAACATAGAACAGGAAAACAAGCTTTTAGGAGTCCTTGAGGAGCAGAAAGAAGCCTTAGGATGGACCATCTCAGATCTCAAAGGGATAAGCCCCACCATTTGCATGCACCACATTAATCTTGAAGAGAATGCCAAACCATCTAGGGAAATGCAAAGGAGACTTAACCCTAACATGAGAGAAGTCGTTAAGAGTGAGATCTTGAAGCTACTCGATGCGGGTATCATATATCCGATTTCAGATAGTAAATGGGTTAGTCCCATACAAGTTGTGCCTAAAAAGTCAGGCATTACTGTGTTCGGAACGAAAAGAATGAGTTAGTCCCTTCACGTACAACCACAGGATGGCGAGTATGTGTCGACTACAGGAAGTTGAACACAGTAACAAGGAAGGATCACTTCCCGCTCCCTTTCATAGACCAAATGCTAGAACGTGTGTCTGGACACAGTCACTACTGTTTTCTAGATGGCTTTTCCGGTTATAACCAAATCCATATTGCACCAGAAGATCAGGAAAAAACTACATTCACGTGTCCATTTGGGACATTTGCTTTTAGACGTATGCCCTTCGGGCTGTGTAATGCACCCGCTACTTTTCAGCGGTGCATGATGAGCATTTTTTCAGACATGATAGATAGTTTTCGAGATCTTTATGGATGATTTCTCTGTGTTTGGTTCCTCTTTTGACGAATGTTTGGACCATCTAGTCCTTGTGCTATCAAGATGTAAGCAAAAGAATCTGATTTTAAACTGGGAAAAATGCCACTTCATGGTGAACTCCGGCATAGTTCTAGGACACATCGTATCGGAAAAAGGAATTGAAGTAGATAAAGCTAAAGTCGACCTCATTCAGCAATTACCTCAACCCCACTCTGTGAAGGGGATTCGATCATTTTTAGGTCACGCTGGGTTCTACCGGCGATTCATCAAAAACTTTAGCCAAATCTCAAGACCTTTGTGTAACCTACTTGCCAAAGATGTTGTCTTTACTTCGATGCTTCTTGTGTGAAGGCATGGGAAGAACTCAAGACTCTCCTCACCACCGCTCCTATAGTCCGACCACCAGATTGGAAACTGCCGTTCGAGCTCATGTGTGATGCCTCTGATTATGCCGTTGGCGCTGTTCTAGGGCAACGTGTTGATAGACTACCATATGTGATATACTATGCTAGTAAAACTCTTAATGATGCTCAACTCAACTATTCGACTACCGAGAAGGAGTTACTTGCCGTGGTTTTCGCATTAGACAAGTTTAGATCTTATCTGATAGGGTCTAAGATCATCATATACACAGACCATGCGGCTTTGAAGTATCTTCTTTCCAAGAAGGATGCTAAAGCTCGCCTTATTCGATGGATACTCTTATTACAGGAATTCGACATCGAAATCCGTGATAAGAAGGGGTGTGAAAATGTGGTTGCTGATCACTTGTCTAGATTAACTTTAGAGTCTATTCATGAATCTGAGCTGATTAGAGAATCATTCCCAGATGAACAGCTGATGTCTATCTCAGACCTTCCTTGGTTTGCTGATATCGTTAACTACCTTGCTGCAGGTAGGATGCCCTCACATTGGTCGAGACAAGACCGCTATAAGTTTTTGGCTGAAGTTAAACACTTTCTGGGATGACCCATATCTGTTTAAGTATTGCCAGGACCAAATCATTAGGAGATGTGTCCCCAACACTGAACAGAAAGATGTGATATCTTTTGCCATGACCAGGCATGTGGAGGCCATTTCAGTGCCAAGAAAACCGCTGCAAAGATCTTGCAGTGTGGATTCTATTGGCCATCATTGTTCAAGGATTGCCATGATTATTGTGTTGCTTGTGAACGCTTCAAAAGCTAGGAAGCATTTCGAGGAGAAACATGATGCCATTGAACCCCATTCTGATTGTGGAGATTTTTGATGTTTGGGGGATCGACTTCATGGGTCCATTCCCTATTTCTGACGGTAGATTGTACATCCTAGTCGCAGTTGATTACGTTTCTAAGTGGGTAGAAGCCATAGCAACCAGAACAAATGACCACAAGGTGGTACTTTCATTCTAAAGGAAAACATATTCGCACGTTTTGGTACCCCTAGAGCTATCATCAGTGACGGCGGTTCACATTTTCGTAACAAGTACTTTGAGTCTTTAGTACGCAAGTATGGCATAACTCACAAGGTTGCTACTCCGTACCACCCTCAGACTAGTGGACAAGTAGAAGTTTCTAATAGGGAAATTAAGCACATTCTGGAGAAGACGGTCAACCCGTCTAGGAAAGATTGGTCATTAAGGTTGAATGATGCTTTGTGGGCCTATAGAACAGCTTATAAGACACCAATTGGCATGTCCCCCTATCGTCTAGTGTATGGAAAGCCGTGCCATCTACCTGTGGAATTAGAACATCGTGCCTACTGGGCAATCAAGGAGCTGAACTTTTCTCTGGACGAAGCTGGAATTCAAAGGAAACTTCAACTCAACGAGTTGGAAGAATTGAGAATGAGGCTTATGACAGTGCCAAGCTGTACAAGCAGAAGATGAAGATGTTTCATGACAAGCGTATTCTGCGCAAATCCTTCACTCCTGGTCAGAAAGTCTTGCTGTATGACTCCCGATTACATCTTTTTCCAGGAAAACTGCGTTCCAGATGGAAGGGTCCGTACCTAGTACGCACAGTTTTTCCTCATGGAGCTGTAGAGTTGGAGGATGTCTCCAACAAGAACGTTTTCAAAGTCAACGGGCAGAGATTAAAGCCATTCCTTGAGCCATTCCCACCCGACATTGAAACAACCAACCTGGAGGACCCGGTCTATGTGGACTAAACTAGTCCACTCTTTCCCTAAATAACCAAACAGTTTTCCAAATGTTTTTCCCCTAAAAACCAAAATTTTTCTTTTTCCCATCCAAACCAAATGTCTCCCGACAAAACCAAAATTTTCCAAAAAGTCCAATCCCATTAAAAACCAAATTTTCTTGTAGATAATGTGTTAGTTAAATTTCCTTTTGTATATATTTTGTGCTCATCCATTGTGACTGCTAATATGATGGATTTTTGCCTTGAATAACGGAGTTTTAATCGAGCTACCACCGTACAATCGGGTATTCTCTCTCCTTTTACTCTACTCAGCATGTTCCTCTTCATATATTGTTGTATAATTCTTTCCATGTTTTGAAACATTGAGGACAATGTTTAGTTTAGGTTTGGGGGTATGGATGGATACCATGATAATATGCTATAATTGAAAACGAACTCCTTCTTCTTTTGAAAAAATCGAAAAAATTCAAAAAAAAAAAAAAAAAAAAAAAAAAAAAAAAAAAAAAAAAAAAACATAAAAATGGAGCTCATTTACCTTGAAATGTTGACTCTTGTGCAAATATGTATTTTTATTAGGAGTCTTAGTCTAGATATTTAGGCACCCTGATTCTAGCACAATTCACATAGTGATAAGAAATTTGCACGCGCACGATCTACCAATACATGTATGGCCTCGATCTTCAAGGTGTTGGATAGGAAGTTACGATTGCCAATCACTTTAGAATACTGAACGAAACTTGACTAGCTTGTTCTTTGGTTGGTTGGGATAGAAGGTGGAGGTTACATTAAGAAAGACAACCATCGAATTTAACTGGGTGCATCAAAAAGGGCTACCTCTTGCAAAGTGTCATGTAATTTTTATTTCTTGTTGTTTATGTATCAAAAGTGTTCTGTGTTCTCTATCAAAAAAAAAAAAAAAAAAAAAAAAAAAAAAAAAAAAAAACGATGTATATATTCAGAAAAAAAAAAAAAAAAAAATATCAGAAAAATACCAAAAAAAAAAAAATCAAGTATTTATCAATTCCATCATCTCTTGTTCCAAAAATAAAAGAGAGTCAATGTAAATAAGAGTCATGTAAATAATCATCTTTTGTTGTTTCTTTTGTAATAAGCAAGGAGGGTGTATGCCATTGATGTACAACGCGAGAAATTGTGAAATACCTCCAACTCATTCACAATTCTCGTAAAGTCCGGACAGCTAGCTAGATTTCGACCTCAGTTCTTAGCCTGAGAAACTATCTCTTGGTGATTAGTAGTCATGACTTCAGATCTTTCTTTACACATGTGTAGATACACTTTACACTCTTATCACATGTCCTTATTTGTTATCAGTGCTAGGATTGTGCCTTGATAGCTAGATTGACATCTCCATTTTGCTGTGAGCTTCTACTGTCTTGCACATGTCACATTTGATGGAATCTGAGCTTATATTTTGACCTAGAACTTTGTAGGTACGTTCTAAGCAAACCTTCACGAGACTTCAACTCGTCCACTAGGGACACTTAGTGGTTTAAAAGGCTTAGTGCATACGCTAAATGCATTCGAGAGACCAGCGACAGTGGTATAGTTAGGATTTCCTTAGTTTGTTTTACTTGAGGACAAGTAAAATTCAGGTTTGGGGGTATTTGATGAGTGCTAAATAGTGCATATTTATATATATTTTTTGGCATTTAACTCATCTTTTGTGCATTAATTCTACATTTTATCCCATATTCTGTATTTTCATTGTTTTCAAGAATAAATATTTTTCTTACTTAATTTTTCATTTTTAGGTAACAAATAAAATCTGGATGAAGTGAGGAGCAAAAAGAGCAGAAAAGTAGTGAAAAGCCGGGAGGAATTACGCAAGGAAGCCGCGAAGAATGTTGTGCACAAGACCAAGAGGGTAGAAATGGGCTCAAGAAGGAGGAATTGTTCTTAAAGAAGTTATGGGCCTGGCATACCCAAGGCCCAAAACCCTTTCTCAAACCCATTTCCACTACCCAAGCCCGTATCGGATTTCAGCCGTCAGATTGAAGCATCTCAGCATCCTACGGTCGCTCCATCATCGCACATCAAACTCCGAAGCTCCCGCTTTACATCGCAACGCCGATCTCCATCTTGGGCCGTCCTTTTCGTTGCATTCCTCCATCCGACGGTCGCTACCCACAGCCTCCCATCTCATCGTTGGATCCACCTACCATCGTCACATCCTACGGATCAGCTCGCCAAACATCGAATCAGATGTTCCCGCTTCACACCCTAGCACCGATGCCTATACTACCACCCAAACACCTCCTTCTTCCCAAAACTTCATCTCCTTCACCCGACAGTTGCAGAGCTCTGCAACTCCACCACCTCCCCTCTCTGCCGCTGTCACTTCCGTCACCACCACCAGTTCCATCACTGCCACTACTATCTCTTCACCGACAACACCCCCATATCCCTAGCCTAGTTATTTTCTTCTCCTCACAACCTCTGAAACCCTAGGTTTTGGGGTGAGTAAAATAACTCGAAATTAGGGGACAATAGGAGCAGAGGAAGAGCATCAAGGACTAGAGGAGGCATGGGTCGAGCAGATTTTGGGAGTTTGTAAGTTAAATTTTGTGTAATTTAAAAAAACCCTAATTTTCTGATTTGGGGATTTACAATTAGGGTTAGTGTTCTGGTATAAATTGTACACTGTGTAACATTGTGAGGAGAGGAGAGAGACCCAAGTTTAATTTCAGTAAGAATTTTCTCTATCAATTGGTTTTTGTTCTTGTTCTGTCCCTGTAGCTTTTCTCCATGTATAATAACCCTCTTAGTATCATGTTAGGCTCTCTAACTATGAACTAAACATCTTAACTGGGGCTAAGATGAAACCCTTAGCCTGAATGCTAATTTGTGTGCTGATGTGCTGCTGTTTATGCCAAGATAATTGTGTAAGATGAATTTTTGTTGATGAATACATGTTGCTTTCACCTAGAATGTCAAGCATCCTAGGTAGTTAGAATTCCTCTATGTTTGTTCACTGACTCTACATTGCTTGTTATTGTGTTTGATTAGTTGTGCTTTAAACAGACAACTAATGCTTGCCTTGATTTAGTGATTGGAGGTAATTTATCTATTCAAAGAAGCTAAAGTAGTTCATTAGTTCACATGCTAGTATGGGCTGAGAGGTGAATTCTCAACCCTAGTTTCCATTCATCTGATTCACCCTATCCCTGTTACTGTTCAGAATTTTTACCCTCCTCATTTGCTTGTCCATCTTCAGTTCACTGTGTAACTTTGCTTCAATCTCAGTGATTGAATTAGTGTAATGTTTTGCCTCCAAATTCTGCTGCTCAGTTATTGTGAATGATTGGTTTTAATGATTTATGATTAGTTCTCCAGAAATAAATGCTAGTATTAATGTTTAGTCAGTGGTTAATGATTAATGTTAGTGTTTAGTTAATGAGAATGATTAGTAGTTAGTAATTAATGCTTCAGGAATAAATACTGTGTTGAAATTGAGGTTAATCTGAAATCAATGCAGTGAAGATAATAACTGTTAGTGGGAAATTAATGCTGTTTTGTGACTTCTGTTTGAAATAAATGTGAGTTATGAGTAATGATTAGCAACTGTTAATGATTAGCAACTGTTAATGATTGAGAAGTTAAGCAACTGTTTGAAATAAATGTTAGTTCTGATTATGATTGAGAAGTTAATGCTAGCTCAGTAATAAATGTTTATGGTTGTGAAGTTAATGCCTGTTCTGTTAATGGTTGTTAGTGAAAAATAAATGCTGATAATTGCTAATGATTAGTGCTGTTGAATGCTAATGATTGGTTCTGTTTAGTGTCACAATAAGAAAGATCACATTTGCCCCCCTTGTCCCTGTGGAACTGACCTGTGCTTGCCCTGTGTTGCTTGCCGACACTGTGCACTTGCAGTAGAATTTTTAGGACCATTCCTAGTCCCAACATATTTCATATATATACTTCTGGATCAGACAAAAAAAAGTGATAATACTATAAAAAAACTAACAAAATCAAAGCAGTATTTTTCAGTATGACATATATGTACTGCTGATTCATAATCTAAAAACAGTTGTATGTCAAAAACAACTAACGAATCTATGCAAAAACAGAATTGAAACACTTTTATTTATATATTTTGTATATGTAATTCTGAATCAAATAAAAAAACTTTGTAAATCTAGGTTTTTGTCAGTACTGCAGATATGTACTGTCGATTCATACACAAAAACAAACTCAAACAAATCTAAAACCAACAAGATGAAACTGATATAACCAAATCTACTGAAGAAATGAACAAAAAACGTGATTATTCATCTAGATCTGAAATATTTTCATAAAAATAAAATAAACAATCAATCATTCGTAAAACGATTAGATATTAAAAATCCTAAAAGAACAATCAAGCATCCATTATACGAAGATGAAAACGTCACGAACTCGATCAGATCTTCATGTTTCAGTTGAGAAACAAAAAAAAATGGAGAGAAGATTACGTACGCATAATAAGAGAGAAGATTACCTGGAAACCACGAAAGATCTTCGTAAGCAATCTTCATAAAAAAATGAATTGGAGAGAAGATTTCGTAAGAGGCAGTAGCAGAGAAGATGAGAGGGAGAGAGAAAAACGGATCTGAGCATGGAAAAAAATATGAAAAAACCTAGATTATATTTGTGTTATAGTAGAAGGCTATTTCGGGAAATTTAAATATCTACTTAATAGGTTCCGCACGTGTACAGGACCTGGGCTTAAAAAATTGGGTCCATTTTTATGTTTTCTTTTAATTATGGACCTCCGGTTACTGGACTTTAGTGGGTGGACCTGCCACTAATTAGTATCACTATATTAGTACGTATAGGTAATTCCTACATTTAATTTTTCTTTTATATCAGATAGTAGGGTGATTGTAATTGGATTTTTTTTGTGTTTAAAACCCTTTTTTTACTATCAAAAACCTAAATATTTGTGGTTCTCTTCATTGGGTTGATATCCTCATAATAGTTGTATCAGATTGGAGTTATAGGAAAGCAAACACTAACTCGTGTGTAGAAATACTACTCAGATTCGAAAAGAGCTAGAAGGTTCTGATTTTGCTTAGGAAATCAAAAATACATATGGGGGGTCATACCAAGATTCTGTAGACTGTAGATGCCAATGCCTTTAGGGTTTGGATATCAGCTAAAAGTACTCAAGATTGTAGGAAGTTAGACCTTAATGGTATCGTTGTTCTTCATCAGAGTGATATTGGTGAGTATTTGAAAATGGAAGATGATCTTTAAATTTGTGCACATTGTGAACCCAAGTTCTAGTTATAATGCTTCACTCTACCTTAGACGAATTTCTGTTGTATATGTCTCCTATTGTTGTTCTTGTTATATTGCCTGCAACTTTAGTGTTGGAACCTAACATTGCGGATACCATATTTTTGCATGAGAGAAAGTATAAAACCATGTGACTGCTTCTCTTAGTGATCTCTGTAACTGTAATGGTTATTTGATTTCTTATTCAAACTCCCCTTTTTGATAACTTTGAAGTTCTGATTGTAATGGAATATCAATTGAGGTTTGATAAACATAATGGAATATCAATTGAGGTTTGATAAATACATATTATATCAACTTCAGAGGTTACTGTGGCGCCTTCATATATTATTTTCGCTTTTCTCTTTCAATAATAATCAAATATATAAATTTAGCAATTGTAATGTTTTCTTTTGTAATTTAATTTTTAAACTTTAATCTTATAACATTATTCTATACATACTATTAAACAGCTATCAATTATCACTGGGTTATTCATCCTACAGAACAATGCAGTGGTAGTTCTCCAATTAGTTTCATGTTCCATTTTCTGAATGTACTTTTAACTCTGCATTTTTACTTTAGTGATATAAATAACAGTCTCTGAATGTGCTTTTAACTCGACATTTTTACTTTAATGATATTAATAATAGTCTCAGCACCAAAGGGGAGCTGCAAATGGCATTTCTATGACTTGGATGTCTCTTTTCAAAGCCTTTGGTCCATATGGTGGTGGTGCTTTGTAATTATCTCTTTTGCTTCAAGTTAGTGATACATGAATATTTTGTGTGGTACTATGGACTTCAATTCGTTGAAGAATATTTTACTGTTCTACATGTTTGGGATTTAATATCATGAGCTTGATATATGCAGGTTTTCATGGGGACAATCGCGAAAGAATGCTTCGTTTCTTCCAGGTATGAAAATCTATCGGATATAGTCCTATGCCAGTTTGAGTTTGAAATCAAACCGTGTTTCTAAATTATTCCTTGCGAGTTTGCAACCACTCATACACCCCTCTGTGAAATCAGCATCCAATAGATGTTTATCGAACCTTCACTTTCGTAGTTCATTTTCTTTTCCAAAGTACATCTTTAGCGAACCCACTTCGATATTCCATTTCCAAGTGTCATTTTTCCTGTTTAATATGTGCAGGCAGTGAGATGGTTTTCTTTGTTCTAAATATATGGTTGAAGTGGTAGGATTACTGATGACCTTCAAACCATTTCTTGCACTCCCTCAACAACATGGATAACGTATTCAAGAACTACAAAACATTTAGTCGTATAATTCCTCTAGAGGGAACCCTGGTGCAGCAGGGGCAGGAATCATCTCTTAAAATGAAGGTTGTGAGGTGGTACAGATCTCTCATTTGGCCTTTGTATATTACATATTATCTATCTTACTCGACGGGCCACAATTTTTGGATGTAATATCCTCAGATGAACTCGGTGTAGTTGAAGCTTTACCTTCGGCATAATTCCATTTGTAGTCTGTGGTATGGAAGAATGTGGTCTTAACATATTGCTGATTCAGTCTGTTTCAAAATATTGTTTTAAGAAGTTTACAATATCTCAGGACTGGTAAGCAAGAGTTTCTCATCTCATCCTATATTCTTTTCAAATTTATTCTTAAGATATCGAGTCAAGAATATATTACTACTGATTGTTACATTTGTAATATATAGTATGAATTAAACTTTCTTCCAACTGTTGCCTACCGGTACTAGTCTTCAAATGGATGCTTAATCATAAAGATACCACTCTTATAAATGAAATTAATGATGTCAATAAATATTTTTTTGTTTTTGTGTTTGTGTTTTTGTTGGAAATTTACTAATTTGGCCAAATTTTCCTTTCAATGTTATTAGCAAAACCTGTCAGTAACTACAAATGTGGTAATTTATCTTGGCCTCGACTTAATTTAGATGTTCGTTAGCTAGGATTGATCACTATGAATTGTAATTTTTACATCATCAACAACATAACAGATTATTTAGTGCGACCACCTTAGTGTCGTACCCAATTTATTTTATACGACACTCTTAGTTTCGTACCCAATTTATTTTATAGGACTATCTTTTTTATTTTCCCATTGTAATTTATGCGACCTTGTTAATAAGGTGCCCAAGTTATATTATACATACGTGTTAAAAGCCTTACCCAACTTATAGTAAGCAACAGAGATAAAAAAATAGCAAACTTATATTATGCGACCTTTTAAGAGGGGTACCCAACAAGTATTATTGGAAGCATTATTTGGGTCTGTTAACACAAACATAACAAAATTCAAATGCCAACAGAAAACGCACCCGAATGGGAATGAATAAAATGTAGACCAAATATTGGCAATCATATGCATAATAGGAGATTAAAAATTGGGGTGTATAATTTAACAATTCAAACATAATATAGTACACTCAACTCGACAATGGTTTCATCGATTTGACCAACCATACAGTCACAACATCAATCATTCACATTCCCACATACTCATTCCTGCAAAGCATGATAACCCCCACTGGCAGCAGTAGGATGAACACCATCTGCGCTTGCGCTTAGACCCAAACACATGAGGAGATGCAGCATCACTGGATTGATAAATAAACCATAATGATTACAAAACCACGTCCAAATCATAAATACCGGTTCATAGGAGATGAATTCTACATGAAAAACATACAAAAACAGGGTGTTGCAAAACAAGCGATTTTTTAACAACAAACATAAACATAGGATACTTCCTTGGTCATATAAACAACTGTAACTGTTACAGCCTACCCAAAAAATTATTGCGTCCTTCACCGTATGTACTACCCAAATCCAAAAGAAGTTACGAGACTGCTTAATCCACTTAGGGAACATACATAAAATAAGTGGATCTTTCATTACACTGACTATACAAATCCAACTGAGGACAAATAACTTCACTATCCACTTAGAGAGCCCTACAAAAAATTAGTGGTTATATTTACTATACAAATCGAACTGAACATCATAATCCACTAAGAGAAGTGGATGTTCACTATATTTACTGCACAAATGAAACAGAACTGCATTATCCACTTATGACTGACTAGCGGCGAAATGGATGAGGGGCTGGGGAACTGAGCCAATGTACCTGGACCATCAGAAGTTTCCGCTAGGGATAGAATGGACAACCTAAAAATAAACATATAACTATTTTTATTATAAAAAATACGAGAATATGTGGTATTTGAAAATTAAGAGTTACGTAAACCTAGAAACGGCAAAAATATATGCGTTAGTACCCTACTGATGTTATACTCTGATGTGTGTTTCATTGACTGCACACCACTATCCCCATGTTCAGGCTTACAATAGGTTAAATTGCTGGAACAACACATACTCCTAATAAGATTCATTCTTGCCTGTCATAAAGCATTCAATGGGTACGGGAATATAAATTGATTACTCTTTTTATGGACACAAGAGAAAACATAACAAGAAATTTGGAAAAGTTACATAGTACTGCCTCCCAATGACACAGTACTGCCTTCCACAAACAAAGATAGAAAGAAAAACACAAAAAATATGAAACTTATATTATGCGACCATTTAAGAGAGGTACCCAATTTATATTATGGGAAGCATTATTTGGGTGGGTCTGTTAACACAAACGAAACAAAATTCAAATGGCAGCAAAACTTAAGTTTAAACTGAGAATAGATTTGCAGAACACAACTATTGCATACAACCTCCGGTGGTACATAAGACAGATTAGGCATTTTATAAAACTTTAGAAGACAAAAAAAATATTAAAAGAAGACCAGAACAGAACAGGTTAAAGATGGTATGGTAAAATAACTAGATTTCGAGAAATTGGTTGAGGTTAAAGGACACATAAAAATGGGTATTTGAACACTGTTCAATAATCTATCAAGTATCGGTACATATTACGCTGAAGTTATATAAGACTGTAAATAGTCTGGTTCCATATTTGTAGGTAGAAAATTAAAGAAATATTATTGACATATAACACTTGGAACCACCGTTATACTGTAATTGCAATCCTAACTACACACATACCAAACAACAAACAATGAAGGATGGGCTTCATTAACTCTTCCATTTGCATCCACACATTAAAAAATAAATAAAATCAATTTCATGGAACAGATGAAAACCTAACTTAATATATCTCTACCGAACTTAGTGATAATTGAAACAACATTTCAAAATTTCACAAATTTCGCCCGTATTCTCCTTCTCCCAAAAGGGATTCTGGTGCAAAATCCTCTGCGGCCACATCAAGTTCATGAAACTTAAACTTAGTGATGCAGGTATGATCTTCAACATTGTTATTGGAGCTTCCAACAAATTTAAAAATCGATTTTTTTCCCATTATATTTTCTCTACTAGCCTTCTAGAAATTGATATGAGTTAGGAAGAAAGGGAGACTGGAAACAAAATATTGAAGGAAGAACATGTACTTGTTGACGGACAATGGGTCACACTGAATGGGAGTGAGAGCAGGCTGTGGAATAGATAAAGGTTCCGAGACAGGAAGAAGATGACAGATAGTTAGGCTAAAAGGAAAGGGAAAAGCAATATGCTGTCAAATGACTTGCCATCCCATTACTAGCTGAAAATTTCCATTTCCAACAATGCATTTAAGCCTTGAAAGACCATGGGCGTTGGTATAACCTGATAACTCTATCTAGGGTATGTCTTCCAAGCTACACAAACTCTCTTTTTTGACTGTAATAAAGAAGCATTTCCTTTTAAAGCCATTTCAAACACAGTAAAACATTAGTGGAAGACCTTACCCTTAACTGTTGGAATTTATTGATTTTGGTATAAAGCTAACTGTTGGAATTTATTGATTTTGGTATAAAGCTAATGGATAGATATTATTGCTACAATGTTGTTTGAATTACACTGAATTTGAACTCTTATATACATATAGCTTTCAGAAATATAAGAAAGCAATCGACTCACCCACGCTAAGTCAGGCCAGAATCCAATAAAATCAATCAAGATTTGCTCCATTGAAGTTGTCAGAAAACCATCCATGTCCACCACCTGCACTAGTTACCTTCTGAATGCATGATACAAAGAAACATACCTTTAATGCCAAACACTCTTAGAGAAAAGGGATGGTTGAGAGCAACATAAATCAAATAAATTCAGATTTAGTTTTGTTACCCCAAAGACATATAATACGAGGAGGCAACTGATGGAACCAAATTTCGGTCTCCTCTTAAACCCTAAAACTATTCAAATTTGTCTGTGACTAAATCAAATCACTGAAGTAAAAGGAAGAACCCAAACAATTTAATCGAAGAAACTCAAAAAATCAAAATCACCAAGACTAAAATTAACAACCCCAAATGGATTTAATGAATTCATATCCATCGGTCTCTGACTCTGGAAACTTTCATATGAAGATAAACATGGTGAAACAGAAAGTGAAGATGAAGATGATAGACACACTGAGACTAAAAGAGAAATTTGAGAATAGTTAAACACCCAACCCTTTTATCCTAAACTAACCCAGAGTAGTTACACTAACCTGGACAGGGAGGGTATGTTTGGAATAAACCGCTTTTGTAAACTCCCCGGGTCAAAATGAGTTCAACTGCCACATGGTTGCTACCTTGTTCCAAAGTTGGACTGCGAGCGCACCTTTCCAAGGAATATCAAAATTCCTTGAGCTTTGCTCATTTTTTATCCATGAGAGAATATTATTACTTTTGGAATTAATGTCTTATATTTATCAAGAAATTTTGAAAGATATTTGCTTCTCTAATTTGAAATGAAAGTTAATATTTACCAAAAAAAAAATCTAAGAAAATAATTCTTTTTTAGCTATCGATTCATTTTAGGGAAAAAATTCCAATAATACTATATCCCCTCTTTTATATGGGTTCAACATATAGAAGCCCCATTAAATTGGATCATTCATTGTCAACTCCATACTTTAGGAAAATGATATTGCTAGGCCCAAAAAGTCAAATTTTCTTCAGATCTGGCCCATAATTAATTATTACGAATTTTAATAATACCAAGACTACCCTTAAGTATTTATATGCAATGAAACTAACTATTAGATTTCATTTCAGTTTCAGTTTCTCTCTCTCTCTCTCGCGTCTCTGCTCTGAGGAATTTTAGGGTTTTCAAATCAAACAGAAGAAAACGATTACAGAGAGGAATGATTTTAGCTCTATCGATGTCTATCGATCTCTGCTGATGAGTACAAACCGATGAACAAATCATTCATTTTTAGTTTTCAGATTGAATCTCAGACCAAAGCTATACAGATTTTTCTAGGGGTTTCTTTCCTCTCAATTGATTTATAGATTAGTTAATCGATTTAACAACTCAATCATCCAATCGATTTGATTTGAGTCCTTTACTCTGGATTTTTCAGTTGATTCCAAGACATCTCATGTAATCGATTTGATTCAAATAGGTTTAACGACTGATCATCAATCTACGAATTCAAATCAATCAGTTGGTTCCAATTTGTTGTTTCGAAGCTACTTCATGTAAGGTTTTCGATTTGATTCAATATGTTTTTCTCATTGAGTAGTTCTATTTTCTTATTAGTTTGATAAGGTTTTTGGATTTCTGTTTTGGTTGTTTTATTCAGATCGGAACATAACACTATTATTTTTGATGAATCAAAAAGTTTTGAATTTAGGTACGTTTGGATTGTTGTTGTTACTGGTGATATTGTTGTTTAAGTTGGATTTGTTGATAATACTAGTAGAAATCTCATAATTCCAATGGATTCAGTTATTGACTTGTTGGTGTTTTTATTTTGCTTATCTTGAGTCCTACACATGTTGAGTTTGATTGGAGAATCTGTGGTGGTATTGGTGGCGGAGGCGTAGGTTCTGGAGGTGGATTAGTAGGTGGCTGTGGTAGAGGTGGTGGTATTGGAGCAGGTTTGGAGGAGGATTTGCAGTCAGTTGTGGTGTTTTTCAGAATTGATAAATTGAAGAGATAGTGAGAATAAAGAGGATGAACCATTTTAAGTTTCTGCTGCTGGTGCTAACGGTGGTGTTGGTCATCACAAGTAATTAGTTGATTCCAATTATTGATTTTGTTAACTTGTTTACATGCATTCAATTTCGTTAACTTGTTTGCGCAAATTATGCCTTCAATATCATTAGCAGTTCAATAACATTAAATAGTTTACTTATTGGTTAATATACTTATTTTCCAGGTTCTTTAAATTACTTGATAACATTAAATAGATCCTTTTATTTCAGTGTTGCTATAATGCTCTCACTCTATTACATCTTAGTATTTGTATTGTTATCAGTGTTCTTACTTCATTTCAAGTTTTTATTATGCAGCTAGTGGTTTGGGTCATGGTGTAGACCATGCTTTCTTTTGCTTTCAAAGCGTTCAACGAGTATGCTGAAAGGAACAAATCAGACCAACTATTCGTCACAGATGTTCATCTAAGTGCAACTTCGATGGTTAGTTTAGTATGCAAATGAATACAAAATACCCTGATATGACATGTGTAACTGTTGATTGCACATGTATATTTGCATGTGTAACTTCCAATTACACATTTCATATGCATGTGTAACTCCAAATTACACATGCGTTTTTATGTGTACCAGCTGATTATACATGCTTGTTTTATGAGTGTTTAGTTAGTGAATTTCCTTTTAGATTGGTAGATGTAATAACAGCCTAATGATGAATGTTTTACTTTGGTCTTACTGTATTGCAGTCCTTGAGCTAAAGCACATTCGTGGATCTGAATGTCCCATGTTTAAAACTTTCTTATCAGTTGCATATATAAGATCGAACAGGAAGTTATCTGAATACGAAATAGGGTTAATTTGATATTTTGCATCGTTGTATCTCTTATAACTAATTTGTGCTATAATTATCACAACAGTGATGGATGCTGAGCTAGTGCGCATAGCGAGATGTGAAAGCATGGAGCCAGAGAATCTAAGATAAATTCCTCCCCTAGTGTTCAATCTTAGGTATTCAAGTTTCTTTTAGAATAAAATGCACAGTGTCTTCTTTTCAGGTGTAATTCTATACTTTTCATTGCTAACTTTGGTAGGAAAAAACCTTTTAATAAGGAGAAATGTCTATTTTTAAAAGGGATTAAGAAGAGAAATGTCTATTTGTTGTAAGTTATCTGACCTTTTTTGGATTGTAACTATAAGTTACACATGCTAATTAGATATGTAAATTTTAGGTACACAAGTTAAATGGATGTGTAGCTACTAGTTACACATGCTAATTAGATGTGTAACTTATAAATACACATGCCAATTGAATTAAATAGGATACAAAGAAATTATTTTCTTATACAATGATTAGAGGAATTTCTTAGGGCATTTTGATTTATTTTTGAAGTGCAGGATGAGGGCTTACTGTCTTGGAGGAAATTGAAGATGCACATTTTTGTTTTGAGTAATTATAAGATTTTCAATTATTTAGTACTGTATGAGCACTATGCAATTCTGTTTAGTTTAGCATGTTAAAAATGCTCAATTATTAAAAGTTTGATACTGTCTGAGGCTCTTGACTTTAGAAATGTGTTTTTTTTTTGTTTCTATAATGTTGATGGACTTACATCTGTTCTCTGCAAAACTAATTGTTGGCCTCTGCAACTGCAGGCGATTTGTCGTAACATAGCCAACCTGGTGAAACTGAGGCTGCGATATTATCTCATGCAAAATGTGTAAAGTATCTGCCAAGCACCGGTATGTTGAGCTGAGAGCCATTTGTTTCATGGTTTCTGCTATCTTATCTTACTGACGCCGCATAGTCCGCACCAGAATTTTTGTTGCTGGGAATGTTGTGCTGCAATTCTCTACCTTGGATAATATTTATATTTTGATTTAATTCACTTTCCTATTTCGTTTCCTATGTTCCAGTAATTGCTCTTAATATAGCCCCCAAATCTGACGGTATGGAGACACATTTTCTAGATGTTGCATATAATGTTATGAGATTCAAACCTGATCCATGTGTCTCCAATATTGTTGTCGTACAGTTCTAGATTTCACTGATTTAGTTTTTGTGATATACGCATGTGTAACTTCTCCTTACACAACTCAATTGCATGTGTAACTAGAAGTTACACAAGTTAGATGCTTGTATAGCTCCTTGTTACACATGCTAAAATAAAAATAACTCATTCTCCTTACACTAGGCTTCAGAGATAAGTTATCATGTGCCTTTTATGTGATTTTTGTTCTATAATTTTGCCTTGCAATTATTCTATAATTTTATAATTTTTTTATTTTTTGTCCATCCAACCTAATTCCATGGATGTTTATTCTTGTTTGCAGATGTGCAAATATATTGGAATCGAGAAAGACAAAAAAAGAAGGAAACATTTCTATTATACAGGATATAGTGGATTATTTCTAGGATTTCGCTTTCGATATCTCGTGTTTTAATTCGCTTATTGTGTTCAAACAACCAATTACTATAATTGTAGTAATTGATGAACAGATAAATTATTGTAAATCAAAATTAAAGCAATACATGTATTTTATGATGAATAACTTGTAGATAACCTTACATATAACATGTGTAATAAAAGTTATACATGCATATGGATGTGTAACTTGTAGATACACATGCCATACGCATGTGTAACTTCTACGTACACATGTGTAACTTCTACGTACACATGTGTAACTACATAATACACATCCATGTACAAGTGTAACTTTGCGTTACACATTTTATATGAATGTGTAACTTCTGGATACACATGTCATATGCATGTGTAACTTCTGTGTTCACATCCATATGTTGGTGGTGTTCGGTAGTGGTGGCAGGAGGTGGTTGGCGGCGGCGGCGGTTATCAGTGGCTGCGGGCAGCGGCGGGGTTTGGTGGTGGTGGTAGGAGGTGGCTGGCGGTGGTGGTCGGAGGTGGTTTAACAAGCGGTGGTGGTTTGGCAGTGGTAGTCGGAGGTGGCTGACGGTGGTGGTCGGAGGTAGTTGGTGGCGGTAGTGGTCGGTGGTGGTTGGCGGTGGCTGTGGTGGTCGGAGGTGGTGGGAACATCATCACACTATATTTTAATAATTTTGGGCCTAGATTTAAATTTTATTTAATTATGAGCTTGACAATATGCACAAGGGTATCAATGTCTTTTAATATTTCGGAGCCTAGATTTAAACTTCTTTTAGTTAAGGGCCTGATACCCTTGTGCATATTGTCAAGCCCATAATTAAATAAAATTTAAATGTACGCCCAAAATTATTAAAATATAGTGTGAAGATGTTCCCACCACCTCTGACCACCACAGCCACTGCCAACCACCTTCGACCACCACCGCCAACCACCTCCGACCACCACCACCGACCGCCACCTTCGCCACCAACTACCTCCGACCACCACTAAGCCCACCGCCACTGACAGCCGCCGCCTCCACCCACCACCACCGCCACCACCATCAATATAAGGATGTGTACGCAGAAGTTACACATGCATATGGCATGTGTACCAGAAGTTACACATTCATATGACATGGGTAATGCAAAGTTACACTTGTACATATGTGTATCCAGAAGTTACATATCCATATAATATCTGTATCCAAAGGTTACACATCCATATGACATGTGTAATGAGAAGTTACACATGCATATGGATGTGTACTCAGCAGTTACACATCAAAAATGCACATACAAAAAATACATGTATTAATTTGATATTCATTTACAATAATTTCTCCGTTTATCAACCATACTAATTGGTTACACATTTAATTTGTAAAATTAAACCATAAAACCTCCTACAAATGTCACTAGAAGTTGAAAAAATGTTCCCACATTTTCTCCAATTGCATTTTGAATGAGAACATTATCACCTGACATTCTCCCAACAACTTCTCCTGCATTTGTTTCGTTATTAAAGAAAGCAATATCTTGACTTAGTATAGTTTTCAAGTACAAACTTCTAATTCTTGATGCTTGTCTTTGTCCTATGACTATCCAACAAGCCAATTCAACAAGAATGACAACAAGCATGTACGATGTAAAATGCAAAACAATCAAATTAAATTGTCTAGTATATCAATTAGAAGCTACAAATGCATTTGCATCCGGACTTACGTAAGAATGAACCCACGCCGGACCCAGAGCCGAATAAACAAGTTCCAGTGATATCTACAAATTATATAGGTTCATTAGCATGTGTAATTAGGAGTTACATATGCATATATCCAGTGTAATTAGAAGTTACACATATATATGACAAGTGTAACTAGGAGTTACACATCCATGTTACTTATTTATATCAAAAGGTCTAATATGAAACATTTAAAAGGTCTACTAGGAAGCATCTAACCGAATGAAACTAAGAGAAAAAATAGTCTAGTCCAATACAAGGAAAAGTAAATAAAAAAAAATGAGCAGGATAGCATGTACAAAAATGTGAAAACTCATTTTTAAGTCTAAATACAAGCAGTGTCTAGACTTGGTGAAACAGGAATATGAGATGTGCACTCAACAGTTTATATGCATATGGGATGAGATGCTACTATTGCGTCATTTTTTGCACAATTTATCCATGTCCAAATGAAACACATGAATATAAGAGGGACAAATACCTTAATCTGAAGCTGTAAGTACTTGACATAGTCAACAATATCATCCATGAGCAAAGGATCATCACTGCTCACATTGACAGTAGCCAACATCCTTATTTATCCAGACATAAACTGCTAGAGTGTCCTGTCAGTGCACGCAAACCACATTGAGACCTGCATAGACATCAATTGATCCAAAAATGGTTATAATTATTTAGAAATTACTTCCACAGAAATACATATTTAGATACATACTAGAAAAGATTAAGAGTAAGCAATTTACTAATAGTCTGAAAGGTTCTCAAACATTTTTGCAGCAATCCAACTGTTCTTATGAAGGCCTAAACTAACACATGGCTTTTGTCATTCTTCGTGCATGAGATCGAGAGTGAATCTGGGTTGGTTTGCAGCTGATGAATCCATCTTTAACCAACTTCCTAATGTGTTTTCCTGCAGAAAACAACACAAAACCAGTAGATTAGCAGACGAGTTTCAATTAGATCAGCAGGTATACCTCTAAGAACTTCATATGCATATCCCATCAAATTAGCATGTGTAACTAGTAGATACACATCCATTTAGCTTGTGTACCTAGAAGTTACACAATTAATTAGCATGTGTAACCACTAATTACACATCCATAGTATACCAATGCTAGTTAAACGTGCAAACTGTCATGTAGAGTACACATTGCTGCAAACTGATAAGCAAGGATATGGTTATAGAAAATCACATAATATCCTTCTCATAGTAGATATAAGTTGAGCTTATAGCTGGCTAACATATTTAAAACACGATGTGCATCGAGATATGTTTCGTAGTAAAATCAATGGACTTTTATTTTAGAAAGAATATGGTAATATTGATCTCGAAAGACTTTTCAGTGTTACTACCCACCTCAATGTTCAATCCTCCAAGTCAAACAACAATAAATGGAATTTATGGTCTAACTAAGTAAATTAGATTTAGACTCCAATGTAGCACTGGAAGGAATCTAAAAACGTCCCTTTCGCTAACAAAATGAATCAATCTCTTCTTTGGTCTTTTTCACTACCTTGATTCCTTTCAGTACCAGATAAAACCAACAAAATACCATTTGAAACCAATAAATAGTCGACCTGAAGAACCGGTATCAACTTACGATTGTTCACACATGCTCTAACAAGATCATGACTATTAACATATAGAAAAAAAGCTAAAACAAACATAATGTAAAGTAGATCCAACTTACAGTGTATAGTACAACTCCAACATCCATACCAAACTTCTCAGCTTCATACCAAACAACCACCACTAACTCCAAATCCAAATTATCCTCAAAACCTGATCCCACATCCACCACCACCACTTACTCCTCATCCTCTTCCAAAACCTGCACCTCCACCATCAACACCACCACAAATTCTTTAATCAAACTGCTTTTTATAGGCTAAGACTCAAGATGATCAAACTAAAATCGAACCAGAATGAAAAGAATGCAACCTTAATGGAAAGAATGAAACATTTTCAAGTAAAAAGTCGAACAAAGAGATTCTGACTGTCGTGAGAAAAAATACAACAACTCACTGGTTAACAATGTAACATAATAATTTTACACATAAATTATTAGTAGTAACAACCATTACTCTATGTAGGTAAAATCTATGTAACAAGAAGTTACACATTCAAAGTGTATGTGTAAGTAAAAGTTACACATCTAATTAGCATGTGTAACTAGAAATTACACATCTATTTAGTCTGTGTAACTAGTAGTTACACAGCCACTTAGATGGTGTAACTAGAAGGTACACAACAATATGGGTAATTCAGTAGAATTGTGGTTACCAAGGAATCTTGTTTCCAGGCGTTTCCTCTTAGATTTACCGATGCCAGTGAACTTATATTTGCAAATAAGAGATAAGATAAGTTAAAGATTACCATCACTTCACCTTCAATTTGTTTACTTCACAGTTAAACCACCTACATGTCTTTTTGAATCTGAGAGTTGATGTCCTGCAACTGTAACTTGATTCTTTAGTGATAGACTCCAGCATCACAGAGCTTCTCTTTCTTGTTTATGCCTTCATTCTGGTTGAATTTTTTTATTACAAAAGCAAAGAGAGTAACGGCCCTGAGATATTGTAATAGGAAAGAATTAGTTACAACATTGTATAGGTGAAATAGTTTGAAGTCCGAATGAAAACCAAATTCATACTATAGCTTCTTTCAATAACATTGTATAGGTAAAATAGTTGCCCTGACATAGCTTCTTTCAATAAGATGCAAGAGAAGATAAAAACCAAATTCATACCATTCTTATGATCATTCCACGCATCATTTATTCTTATATGCACAAACATAGCAAATCATAAAAACAAAACCAATGAATCTAGTAAGCTAAACAAATAAAATGACATGTAATTGTGTGTTGTTTGAACTCTCAGAGACGTTTATTCACTGTGAACCAACTACTGCCTTTATCCTCAATTGAGGTTCATTTGATGATACTTTTGGAACTGTTTCTACTCATATAGATCAGTATTTTCTCAATTATATATCAATTATATATAAAAACCTCATTATTTTACAACAACAGTGTTAAAGTAATATGTCAATTGAAGCTATTTCAATCAACTAACAACAGATAAGAGTTCCATAATAGGTCAAAAATAATAATTAAGTCAAATCCAAAACGACTTGATGGATAACATAGATTAAAACGCTCTGATTTTGAATCTGAAGTTTGAATTTTGATTAAGATAAAGGATATGCAGAACGATCGATTTTTAGTCAAGAACTTTAGAAAGATTAAGACGAGATGTTTATAGATCTAAACTCCGATCATGAAACAAGTCAGAAAAACAAAATGAAATTGAAGTTTTCAGTTTTTGAGATTTATGAAAATATTTTTTGAATTTCATATTGAGATCTATCAATTAATAGTTTAGATCGAATTAAAATGATTGCAACAGAAGAAATTTACCTGTTCAATAATTTACGGTGATGAAGACTTCTCGATCTTTCACTGCTGATGACTTTCTCGATCTTCTTTACCATCAACAAAGAACTCATTGAAACAGAGACGAAACCATAGATTAACTGATGATCAAATTGATTCAAACTGATTTCTCTTCTTCGATTGATTTCCTCTTCCAGAACAAAGATAAGAGGTGTTCGAACTAAGTTTAGGAATTCTCCATTGAATCTCCAGAAAGCGGTATCTTAAGATGTTCAATGACAAATGATTTTTACGAAACCTCCATTGAATCAAATCGATTCGCAAGGTGAAAAATGAATCTCAGAAAACCCTAGAAATGGTTTTCTCTACAGATGAGAGAGAGGCAAGAGAGAGAAAGAAACTTGAGAAATGAAAATATCTACTGATTTTATTCATGTATATATAGAAAAAGGTAAAGTTGTCATTGCGAAAAAACATTTTCATTATGAAGCCCTGGAAATGAAAGTATTGGGTCTAGAAATATCAAAATGTGAAAGTATGAAGTTCACAATGAAGGATCCATTTTGTGGGGCTTCTATATGTTGAACTCATATAGTAGGGGGTTATAGTATTTTTCACATTCATTAATTATATTAAAAGTTTTAGATATTTATGAAAAATATCTGTAATATTAGTATTTTTGGTTAATTTTTTTTTTTTGTGATATTCGTGTAATATTTTTCTTTCGAATGAATAATGCTGATTTTTTTCGTGATGGAACAAAGCTGAATTTTCCGTTTCTTTACTTTTTATTTTTCTCAGGATTGATGGTCAAAGATTTTCTCAGCTAATTCATTGAAGCGCATAAGAAGTATAATCTAATTAATGCACGATGAACCATAATTCCAGGTATTTTTATTCTGAATTTCAATTAATCATATAAATTTGATCAATAACATTTTAGCCTTATCGCGAAATTGTAATCTTAGTTTTATACGGATCTGAATTGTACAATTAGGATTAGTTAGTTATTTACAACTTGAAATTGTAATTAGGATTATTTGTTTTTAAGAAGTGTAATCGGACATTAGATTTTTTTTCATTTTAAATTTCATGGTTGGTTTAATCATGTGATGATTATATCTTGATGTATTTTATTTCAAATTGATTTTAATTATTTGACAATAGATTTTTTTATTTTAAATTTCATGGTTGGTTTAATCATGTGATGATTATATCTTGATGTATTTTATTTCAACGTGATTTTAATTATTTATGTTTGGATGTAATTATGATTTCTCAACGTTTTGGTAAATTATAATATCCTATAAAATTTAATTTTTTCAGGCAGGATATATGGTGAGGAAAAAAATATTTTCTAAGATTTTTTTGTTATAATATTTTTAAAAAATTCCAAAATAAATTAAAATGGTGGGGCCAGAATCAACCAGAAGCTCCGGTTAGCCACAACGCTCGAAAAAACTCTGTTTTTATATAGAGAATTTTTTTTTTTTACTTATTAGATGTTAATTTTAATTAATTTTTCAATTTTTTGCTTTCTTTTCTTATTATTTTATTTTTTTGTCTTCTAAATTTTTATTATATTATTTATAAGAAAACTTATATTTTTAATATTTTTTTACTATTATAGAAACTTATTATTTCTAACATTTTATTTTGTAATTTTTAATATACACTTATTTTTTATTTATTTTTAATATTTAATTTTCTAGTAATTAGATTTTAAAATTAGAAATTCGTCTTTGTATTACATCCATTTTATTTTCATGTCAAATACTAAACATTGAACTACATGTAGTTTTAATGCATTATCATTACATTTATATGTAATTGGAAATGGAAATGGCTTGCACTGCTAATATTGATATACCAAACAGACTCTTATAGAGTATTTATATTTACTTTTTTATTGTTTTTGCTATCCTAGTTAAGTGTAATGTTGTATTAGGGTTGTCTGCATATATAAGCATGAATCCATCCCTTATCGAGTTACAATGCGTACAAATGTTGGGACATATATTTTAAAACAAAACATAATTTCCTATTAAAAGTATTTTTAATGCTCATAAAATTTTGCATAAAAAAAGATATTTATTATGTTTTCGATGTCTTGACTGTTCCATGTTCAATGAGTGTTAATTGTGTGAGTTATGACATAATTAATTTTCTGTCTAAATTTGTGCACCCCACATAAGCCTGGGTGCACCTTCCGGCTTTTCTGATTGGTCGTCAAAGTCTTGAAAACCTCCTCTTTTTGTGCTATATTTTTATGTTACCTTATTTTTTCTTTCTGTTAGAGCATTGCTCGTCGAACTCACAAGCGTTGATATCTCAAGCTTGTTGTGAAATTTAGTTGATCAAAACCATATCTTGATTTCTAGTCTACATTTAGCCAGCTCTCGGATAAGGATTAGAAATGTGTAGTTGAATATCAGACATCACCGCTTTCTACCATTTGAAGGCCAAGATCAACTGAAGACATTTGGAGAACTTCATCGACAAAAGGTATGTGAAGATTGAACCAACCTATTACTTAAGTTTTCACCTTTCTATCTATGAGACTAAGTCACATGACTAAGTGGACTTTAAATTGCACAATAAAGATTCCGAGTCAAGTTTATCTTGTTAATTATTCTCGAAATATGAATGACTAAGCTTAAGAACATTTATTTAAAACTTGATGAATTTGGTTAAGAACAATTTATTGTTTATGAGTTAAATCATGATCAAGTTAATCATTTGAAAATAGCCTGGAACAGTGACATGTGTCATTGATGTTATTCGGGAATGTTTCAAATTGTTTAGTAGGGAGATATAAAACTATTGTAAATCTGGATATAGGACAGTATACATGCCAGTTCACATATTAGCGTAACTGTTATAGGTCCGACGAAGCAATAGTTTGACAACGACCTTTGGTACACATACCCAGTATGGATACTAAATAGTTTTGTTGTCTCGTGAACTAAGAAAGGTACACATACCTAGTACGGATACCAAAAGTTCCTGAACCATTTTTGTCTTAAGGGTACACATACCCGGTATACATACTATGACAAAAATAACTCACAAACTGGAAGTAAGTTACCCGGTCGAATATTTTCAGATGTGTCAAAATTATTTGTATGAGATAATAAACATTTGAGTAACTCTCTAAAAACACCTCTATACATATTTAATCACATTACAACTTATGGTTGTGACTCAAGATTAAAGTCTATAAGTGTTACATGAAAATGGTTAAGCTTATAGTTCATCTGGATAATTTCGACTAAACTTTCATGAACAAGTCATTGTATACGGCTCAGTTACGGTTCATCCTAACTAGAGTGTATATCTTGTTGTGTTTATCTAAAGTTGAATTTTTATTTTACGGTTGAAAAATATTACTTGATTCTAAAGCTACATAGCTTAAATCTAAAGCAACCTTCGTCTGTAAAAGGAGAACCTCAAGAAATTTTAGATTTTTTAATCCCTGAAACTCTTCTTGTGTGTCCTAGTTGTAAACTAGATTCTTCATCTTCTTTAAATTCTTTTAGGTTTAGCGACTAAAAAGACTTCGTTTAGGGATTCGTGAAGCCAGGTCCGACTATCTTTATCTTGATAGTTCATGTATCCTGATCTTGCTACCGATTGTTGAGTCTCACTCCGATCAATCAAGGTAGATAGAAATTGCAAATTTCTTCGTCTCAGATTTTGTGATTCCACAAGTATATTCCTCCATAACGATTATTTGTTGAAACCGTAGTAGGTTTTACTTGTGAGGTGAATAATAATCTAGGATGCTCTTTGGGAGTCGTAAGTACCGGATTTTGAGGTTTTATAGACCTAGTCTAATGCAAACAATTTCCTATCTCACCTTGATCTGACGATCAGAACGAAAATCACGTATAGGCTTTTCTATGGGAGGCAGATTGGTTTAAAGTCTTCACTTAGGTTGAAGCGACTCTTATGTTGTAAAGGAACTCATCTAAGGTAATCAATTGTACAAAGTCTTGCGAGATTCAAGAGGCGTAAGGATAGCGAATGTAACTGAATTATTGTGACGGTGGATAGTAGGCTAGAGTCCGTAGCGGCTTAATTCAGTTTGGTGTTCAAGTCTGGACAAGGTCCCGGGGTTTTTCTGCATTTTTGGTTTCCTCATTAACAAAATTTATGGTGTCTGTGTTATTTCTTTTCCGCATTATATTTTTTATTTATATAATTGAAATATCACAGGTTGTACGTAAAATCAATCAAAGTAGATACGTCCATCTTTATTGTTGGATATGACTTGATTGATCTTGGATATTGATCTTTGGAATCGTCCAAGTACTCTCACAGTATAATCAGGTTCACAAACTTGTCTCTGTTTACATGTTGATTGTGAAAGAGAGATAAACTCTTGATATAATTCCTGATTGAGATTCATTAAATTGTAACTCTCGGAATTGTATTTGGGCTTAGTCCATACAGGTTGCCTACGAAAAAGTTGGTGGTGTATTTTGGTATCCCAACATTTTCACGTTCCTTAAAATTAGGTTAAAAAAATACAATAAATTCATAAAGGAGATCCATAAATTACTAAATCTTCCTTATAAACTCCACATTCTTCTTCTTTCTTTGCAACTCTAAGTTCTTCCTAGATTTACATAATTGCTTTGCTTTGCTTTCTTGAATTGTATTTTTTTTTCATTTTCATTTGATATTCCACAAGCACTGGGAAATGATCTTGGACCTCCTATCATACAAATAATTGATATTCTTAATTATTGGATTTGCGGAGATTTTATTAAATGATTATTAGATTTCAAACATGTTAACATTCTAATTGATCATAAGTTAGTTTTGAGATTGAGGTGGTATACTTACGTACATTTGAAACTACTCAAAGCTTTTATCAGAAATAAAATTAAATCAAACCCCAGATTGGAAACTTCAAAATAAAACCCTAAGATTTTGAAAAGTTATAGAATTTGTTAAAGCCCTAAAAGTTGTCGAACTCGCATGCGTCGCTATCTCAAGCATGTTTGTCAATGTTAGTGATCAAAACTATAAGTCTTGATTTGTAGCCTATTATAGCTAAGTCTCGGACTAGGATAAAAAGTGTAGTTGAGCTCAAGGACTTCATGGCGATTCATCATACAAGTAGAAGAACTACTCAAGGAACCGGTGGAACTTCTCGACAAAAAGGTATGTGAAGACTTGAACTTATCTATCACTCAAAAGTCTATCTACTCTATATCCTACTCTTTGAGACAAGAAGTCGTATGCTATATATATAGACTTGGATTATACACATTTGGTATTTCGATCCGAGTATACCTCGCCTATCTATACCTCGAAATATGTGTTGGTAAGCTTTTCGCTTCGATCAAGTTTATCTTTACCATGTGACGAAAGTCATGATATGTTTCAATCATCCTGAAAATTGCTTTGACGAGAAATGGTGTAACAACTGTATAACGTCCTCTAAGAATGTTTCAATGATTGAAACGAGAGTTTAGAGTACATAACCAATGGTGTACATAAGCATTATTGTGGAAACACATTTATGTATAAGTCATATTCCTTGAACCAAAGTTTGCGAACTTTGTTGATCAAGAGAACCGGAAGAATGGCGTGAGCTTAGTCCGTGAACTCAGTCCGCGAACTGCCGAAGTTCTCAAACCCGAGAATTTCTGCTGGAGTTGACAAACTACTTGCGTGAAGCTAAGTCCGCGAACTCAGTACACAAACCCAGTCCACGAACCGGCGAAGTTCCGACGGTTTGAATGCAATCATACATGCCATTACCCCAAATCTTCAGCACCATGTGTCAAATTGCACTAGGTCTAAAGATGCTTGGGATATCTTAGAAACCGTATTTAAAGGTAATTCCAGTGAAAAGGAATCTATACTTCAAAATCTTAATTCCGATTGGGAGAACCTTCGTATGGCAGATGAAGATACATTTGATGAGTTTAATCACAGAGTGTCTGAAATTGTTAATGCATCTTTTTCATTGGGTAAGACTATTCTTGAAAAGGACATTGTGATGAAAATTCTCAGATCGCTACCATCTAGATACGAGTCTAAGAAGCATGCCATCTTTGAGGGAAATAACCTTGATAATCTTTCCAGAAATACATTGGTTAGAAAGCTAAAAATCTTTGATCATGAGCAAACATCCAAAATCGGAAAGGATGTTGCCTTTAAAGCATAGAAGAACACTAAATTACTTGATAAATGTAAAAGTGTTTATGTCTCTGAGGATGATCGGCCTGAGGATGATTTTTCGGATGAATATCTTGACAAATCAGTCACCTTGATCACAAGATAGTTTAAGGATCTTCTACTGAAGAAACGGTTTTCAAGAGACAAACCTAGGTCTTCAGATAAACCTCACAATCGCGTTCCTCCTAAAAACAGGGACGCTGAAGAGGCTGATGACGAGGATATGCCACAGTGCTTTGAGTGTAAAGGCTTTGGTCATTTTTCAAACGAGTGCTCAAATCGTAGAAAATACACTGGGAACAAAGGTCTTGCTGTAACACTTGATGAGATGTCTGAGATCTATGATTCTGATGAAGACAGAAAATCAAGTGTCGGTCTTCTATGTGAAAACATTGATAATTGTAGCAATACATATATCAACCTTGATGGTTTCGGTAAAGAGGAGAATCCAATCAAGCTGGAAGAATCAATTGACCCATCCTTTCGAAACTCTGGTTGTAACGTTTCAGGATCTACTATGTGTCTAGCTGCGTTCACACCACAGATGCCTGAATACTATCCAAGTTTGACATGCTCGTTTTCTTCTCAGAAGGGTCATGAACTATCAAGATGTTTCAAGTACAAACATCAAGTGAGGCACGCCAACAAACTTCAACGAAGAGCAAATCGATTGGCAAGGAAGCTTAAACTTGCTCAGAAGACTGCTGAGGTATGTAGGATTTTATCTTCGTCTAAGAAATTGGTTTCCAAAGAGAAAATAAGACAATTAGAGAAGTAGTTATGGTCAAATCGCTTTGATAGACAAAATTCTGAGGATTCCTCTCTAGAGGAAAATGGTGGACAAATTGTTGTTCACCACAACACAAATTGATTGTGTTGTTTGGTAAATCTTGTCTCATGTGCCTGATCAAAAGAGATAAGATTGTGTACCGCTCAGGCTTTAAGAAAAGTTTTTTTTTTTTTGATATGTTTTTCCTGTCTATCAAATAAAGTAAAGGGTTATTATCGACAATTCTACTCTTTATAGGGTTTAGAGTTGGGCGTCCACGAACCTGTTTAAAGGTTGCGAACCCTATATTCCTTTTTCCTATCTGATATCTTTTATATCTTAAGACTGCTTGATGAGATTGTGAATTACACTCACAAAAACCAGTTGTTTATAATTGTTATCTAAGCATCATGTCTTTGGATGGAAAAGATATCAATATGATTGTTAAGCCATCAATCAAGGAAAAACAAAAATCTCCAGTAAATCCTTCCTTGAAAAGAAAGATGAGCAATACAAGAAAGCCAAAGGCTGTCCCTTCTAACTTCAGAAGTTTTCCGATGTTCTTGATGATTTGAAGGAAGTAATAAAGGATATTAGTGAAATAAAGGCTTGCGTTTTAAGATCTTTGGAAATTCAGAAGGCCCTAGTTCGACATTATCAGCCAATACGGTTCGTTGGTATTGACTCCTTCCTCCACGAACCTTATATTCCAATGGCTGTTGACGACAAGGAGTTCGGGAATGATAAGGAATTTCTCAAAGACATTGTTGCCTAGTATGTCTTATTTTTAGCTTAGTTGGAAGAATAACTAGTGCTTGAATAACAATGATTGTGAATACATATAACTATTATTTTTCATCTTCTTATTTTTTAGGTTTATTTGGTTTAAATTCTAAAAATATTTGGAGGATGATGTTTTTGCAGTATTAATCTTTATGATTTGATATATTGTAATTTGTAATGGGATATTGGTGTTTACGTCCGTGAACTATGTTTGTCCCATACTCTGTCAAAAGTAAAGTCGTTTTTGATCGGTATTCACGTACTGGTAAAAGAATGAATATACTTTTGAAAAATACAAAAGTTAAACCTATATTGTCAAACACTTGATGGAAGATAGGTTAAAGTCTTTTGTTTTCAAGTATTATGTCTATTAATTGTCATTATGCAAATAGTGATTGAAGATAGAATGAATCCTTGTGTATTCCGCAGTATTGATCGTCCCTGATCCATATTTTTATGTATTACTGTGAGGCTCCGTAATGCATCTTATGTTGAGCACTATACAACAAGTTTATTTATTAGCCTAGTTGGTGTTCCGTGAGATATGTTATGTCGAGCATATCGACTAAATTAATCATCTTGTTTGGTTATTTAGTTATTGCTCCGTAAGTTTTCTTATGTCGAGCAAAACAAATGACAATTAAATTGATTACTTTTGTGATTAGTTTAGTTATGTATTCCAATTAGATTAATTATGGGTTCTCTTGTAATTAATCTAGTTGAGTATTTTCGTGTATCCATAAGTTCTCTTATGTTGAGCATAATCAATTGAATTGATCACCTCTTGTGTTTAATTTGATTGTGTATTCCTATTAAATTAATCATGGGTTTACTTGTGATTAATTTGATTGAGTTTTTTGGATATAGAAAATCATTCTCATGGTTTTTGGTGTCCAATAAAATCCTTCTTTTCTTTTGAAATTAAGGTCACTCTTGTTGTTCTTTCGGAATGACATCTAAGAGTTCTTTTGAACTTGTGCTTAATGGTCATATCTTGAGGGGTGTGCGGCTGTTGGAATATTAGAGGGGTTATCTTGTATCTTTAATCTCCTTGATGAATGCATTTAACTTCGGCTTTATGATTGCATCTGAATTAGTTGGTATGTATTTTTTCCTTTTGTCATGAAATGTCTCTCTCGGAAATTTCATTATGATCCCGTTCTTGTACCTTTGCCAATTTTATTGACAAAAATAAGGAGAATTAATATATAGTTCATACTACAAATACATATGGTTTTTGGATCCTTATGTAAGGGGGAGTGGTTTCCATGTGAGATGGAGTATTGACTAAGGGGGAGTGATACATATCACCATAGTATTATTGTTGAAGTTGTGAGACAATTGAACTTTGATGTTGTGTAATAATACTATGACACTGTATAACAATGATCGAGAACTATGTTTTCTCATTGTTATAGCTATGGATATTAAACAACGGTGATGCTAAACTTACAACCTTTGGGATCATTGGAGTACTTGGAAGTGACGAAGATTTCGAGGAATGTTGAAGATTATACATGTGGAATAGGAGCTAGTAGAGTTTCTTTATATTTTTTGTATTCCATATGTATTGATAGTTTTGTCACTAAAATTGACAAAGGGGGAGATTTTTAGAGCATTGCTCGGTCGAACTCGCATGCGTTGATATCTCAAGCATGTTTGTCAATGTTAGTGATCAAAACTATAAGTCTTGACTTCTAGTATATTATAGATAAGTCTCGGACTAGGATAGAAAGTGTAGTTGAGCTCAAGGACTTCATGGAGATTCATCATAAAAGTAGAAGAACTACTCAAGGAACCGGTGGAACTTGTCGACAAAAAGGTATGTGAAGACTTGAACTTATCTATCACTCAAAAGTCTATTTACTCTATCTCCTACTCTTTGAGACAAGAAGTCATATACTATATATATAGACTCGGATTATACACATTTGGTATTTCGAGCCGAGTATACCTCGCCTATCTATATCTCGAAATATGTGTTGGTAAGCTTTTCGCTTCGATCAAGTTTATCTTTACCATGTGACGAAAGTCATGACATGTTTCAATCATCTTGAAAATTGCTTTGACGAGAAATGGTGTAACAACTGTATAACATCCTCTAATAATGTTTCAATGATTGAAATGAGAGTTTAGATTACATAACCAATGGTGGACATAAGCATTGTTGTGGAAACACATTTATGTATAAGTCATATTCCTTGAACCAAAGTTTACGAACTTTGTTGATCAAGAGAACCGGCAGAATGACGTGAGCAAAGTTCGCGAACTCAGTACGCGAACTGCCGAAGTTCTCAAACCCGAGAATTTCTGCTGGAGTTGATAAACTACTTGCGTGAAGCTAAATCCGCGAACTCAGTCCGAGAACCGAAGAAGTTGTCATACCCGAGAATTTCTGCTGGAGTTTGTAAACTCTGCCCGGTAACTTAAGTCCGCGAACCTAGTCTGCGAACTTGAGAAGGTTATATATCTGAAGATGATTTCTGAACTTAAACTTAAGAAGACTAAGGAATGCAGTTTTCAAACCGTGGCTATAAAAGTTCATGAACCGTTTCAAGTGAATCAAATCATCTTTGATTCAATTGTGTCTTGTGTAGTACATAAGATTTCCTTGCAATTGAACAACTCTCTAACTAGTTCATTTGAAGTCGTTTGAACTAGTTATGGTGAAGAAGAACATGGTTGATATGAAATGCGCATATGGCTAACCATTTGGTTAACTATTATTGAACCAACAAGTGCATACGTTTGGGTACGGTTAACAAACCTAGAAGCGTGCATTGTCAAGTGTGTGTAACAAGCTAAGTTTTTGATCTAACGGTTGAGAAATATTAGCTTGAATCCAAATCAGGTTTTCATCTAACGGTGAATATTGAATGCTTTGTTACTAAGATAACATTGATTGCAAAGGCTGATTTGAAAGACCTTATAAAGGAGATATCTAGTATTGTGCAAACCTAATCCCCACACCTTACATGTGATACTAGTTTGCGTGCTAGAGTCGATTCTCCTTTAACCTTTGATTTTCTTCTTCTAAAACCAGGTTAACGACTTAAAGACTTCATTGGGATTGTGAAGCCAGATCGATACTACTTTTATCGTAGTTGTATGATCTAATCTTGAATCTTCTATCGTACGAGAACAATCAGATTGATTGGCTTGAGATTGATATCTCCGATAGGCAAGATATAAAAATTAATCACAAACATCTTCGTCTCATTGTTTGTGATTCCGCAACATCTTGTTTCGCTACCATACGATTAAGATTGTTGTGAGGTGATTGATAACTCTAGGTTGTTTTTCGGGAATATAAGACCGGATTATCAACTGGTTCCTATTCACCTTGATTGTTATCAAAAGACGGAACAAAACCTTTAGGGTTTATCTGTGGGAGACAGATTGATCCTTTGATAGACTCGTCTGTATGAGACAGATTTGTTTATTGTCAAAGCCTGCGATTTTGGGTCGTAGAAAATCTTAGTTGTTGGTGAGATCATCTAAGGGAATCAAGTGCACAGTATCCTGCTGGGATCAGAGGCGTAGGAGCATAAATGTACCTTGGATCAGTGGGAGATTAATTGGGGTTCAACTACAGTCCAGTCCGAAGTTAGCTTAGAGTAGGCTAGTGTCTGTAGCGGCTTGATACAATGTGTCTTCAATCTGGACTAGGTCCCGGGGTTTTTCTGCATTTGCGGTTTCCTCGTTAACAAAATTTCTGGTAGTCTGTGTTATTTCAATTTCCGCATTATATTGTTTTATCTTTATAATTGAAATAATACAGGTTGTGCGTTTGAATCAATCAATTGGAAATCCGTCATTTGGTTGTCGATTGATATTGATTGATCCTTGTATATTGGTCTTTGGTACCATCCAATTTATTCCTTGCATTTGATCAGAACTCGCAGTTCCTGCTTGGGTAAATCAAATCAAGATAGAGATATAAACTCGTTGATATACTTTTAATTGATTGAGTCTTGTTGATTCTCTTAAAATTATATTCGAGTTTGTCCATACAGATTGCTAAGCGAAATATTTGGTGGTGTTGTTAGACCCACGCTTTTTCAAAGTTGGGAAGAAATCAATAAGTATTACAAAATAATCAGATACATTTGATTTTGTGCTTCTGATCTTAAATTACTTTTGTTACGGATCCGTTTTTTTAAAATCAAATATTAATGAATATGTATTTTGAGTTTCATAGACTAATTTTATTTTTATGTTTTGGTGGTGAAGAAAGAATTTTGGTGATAAGACTATTTAGGGTTAAGTTAAAAGTTCATACATCGTTTTTACATAATGAAAAAATATTTAAGAACGGTAAGGAGATTTGGAAATTGTCAAACTTTTGGGAGACACGATGGAAATGTGGGGAGTCATGATTTATTTATTTTACTTTCCAAACCAGAAAATAAGAAAGGAATACTCTGATTTATGAGGCTGGTTTTCAGAGACTTTGGCAACCAATCAGGAGACCCGGAACGTACACCCCAGATTATGAGGGATGCATAGATTTGGACTCATTAAACTCTTTTAAACCTTTGACTATAAATCAGAATTTGGTTGGAAAAATAAAAAAGCTTTATGAGAACTTGTTTTTTTTGGACTCATTCACAAAACTCCATATGTGCAATAGCTTCGTTAGTTTAAAAAAAAATCCATATGTGCAATAACATGCGTAAGTTTTATAAGAACTTGTTTGTTTTTTTTAAAAAAATAGCTTCGTTAGTTTAAGAAACGAGCAATAATCCCTAATGTGAAAGAGATATATAAATTTTTGAATAGACATGGTCTAGTTGCAGTAGAGAAAATTTTGTCTATGGGGTTTCATGAAAACAAAATTTTATTTCGAATACGAAGATTTTCACAAAAGTAGAAAAGGTCCTCGTTTCGTAGATAAATGTTCATACGAGCATAAGGAAACCCCCTTTTTTTTTTACAACTCACGTAAAAAAAGAATTTTAATTTTTTGTTCCAAATTTACGTGAGTTAGAATTTTGTAAAAAAATCAAATTTTGAGTTTGAGTAATTGTTGAAAGCAAACAATGTCTCCATGAATTCGTCATTTTATAGTGTGTACACACGGTAGTGATTGTTCACACGGTGAGATTATGAATTTGCTCACGCGATGAAAATTATGAGAATTATTCAAAATTTCGTGAAAAGCCAAGTGTTGACTTTAGATAATGGATTTTGCTCGTCTTTGCAGGTTTGAAGGAGCGAGCAAGATTTTCGAAGTCTTACGTTATTATCACTACAATTAGCGAAACCGTAAATAGGTAAGAGTTGAGGATTACCATTTTGTTGCGAATTTGATATTGGCATACCCATGAATTTTATGTTTCTAGCTCCAGATAATGGTGACTTCCAGCAGTGGCCATTCTTCTAGCTCTTCTAAGGAGGATTCCAAGATTCGTAGGTCAGAGATGAAGATTTCTGCTGCAGAGGCACGTGCCAAAATGAATCGATCACTGAAGGATGCTAAGGAGATAATAAATGGTATGCCTCTCGATCGTATGAAAGTTTTTCGTGAGGGATTTCTGAAGAGAGAAGTCGAGAATGAGAAGTTAGCCACTTATCAACAAAAAAGGTGTCAACTTCAGCAAAAAAGGCTAGCAACTGAGGATGAAATTCGATCTCGTACCGATGGTGTAGCTTCAGATTCATATGCGGAGGGAATTGAATCTGCTTGGGAGACTATCGAACGCAAAGTTAAGCCACACCCGCCTAGTATAAGGGTTGAGCGGTTGGGTAGAGATGATTTCAAAGCCGAATATGAAGAAGATGACTACTTGGATGCAATGTATGGCGACCATGAAGATCATATAGAAGAAGTTCTTGATTCTGAAAATAGCTCTGAAGAGGAGTCCGACGAAGACTCTACAGAAGATGGCGATTGCAGAGACGGCGATGAGTTTGACGCATCTGAATCTGATGATTAAGCTTGCTTGCAAATCTTTCTGAGATCATTTATTTTTGTTGAAGTAGATATTATTCAGATTATTTGAGCGGTTTGACTATAAAGACATTGCATTAGAAATTACTTTTCGAATAATAATCCCTTATTATATCTTCTTCCCAATCCTTCTCATGCTTTCAATTGAATGGATCCGTATCCATGTGTGTGAAAGTTAATCACAATATTCGGAAGTATGACTGCACGAGCAAACTAAGGAGACGTGATTTGCACAAATGATCAATTCCTAGTCAAAGTATTGACGACACCTGGTTGAACTGTCAGTCCCCAGTATCGTTGCTCTTCTTCCACATCACCAACACAATCTAGTTTGAGATCTAGAGTCTTAGTAGAAATCACAACTGATTTGACAATTCTTAGAATATTAGTATCCACCGTCTTGTGTTTTTACTTTCAAAACTTAGTGTTTTCTATTCATACGACACATCTTCTTCTGATCCTGTATATTATCAGAAGAAATTTTGATCACGATCATACCTCATTATTATCATGTCTGGTAGCAGTGCTTCTTTTCAAAACGGATCCTTGGCAAAGCATGGGGTTGGGGGGTCCATCTCGGTAGGTTGCATGCTTTTCTTTTATTTTCATGTAATCAGAATGACTAACCAAAGAAAATGATTTGTTGCAGGGCTATCAGGGGAAACGAATTTCTTCTTCCTATTACAGTTTAAGGCCCAAGCGGACTGTTAAGGATCCTGCTCGTTATAAGTAAGCTCGTGTCGAAGTTGGAACATCCATGAGTTTCTGACGAAAATTTCCTCTGATTAAGCGTTTATCCAATTTTACTGAAACTGAATATTTCATCGTCGCAGGTTGATGTTCATGTTGTTGTCGAGGCTAGGAAGAGAAAGAATGGAAAGTTTGTGATTGTAGCTGACGGTGATGGTGACAACCATGCTGACGAAAACTCAACCAACTCTGTAGATGCTGATTCCAGGGTTTCTGTTCGTGAGTACCCAGCGGATGGACTCCCATGGCCAAAGCTTGCCCAGATAATCAACTAGTTGGTGGTTTCATCGTCCCCAAGTGTTATGCATCCCTTTACACCAAAATTTGGAAGAAGTATGGGCACATTGTTACTACTGAGGTATGAAGAGGTTTTATGCAGACTTTATTGACCACAGTTGCTGGGTTATTGCCCATTATTGATGAAATGAACGATATAAACCTGCGAGATGTCAAAAACGAAGAGTTGCATAAATGGGATGATATGATCTCGAACTGTGAGACCCTGCGGTTTAATATAAGCTGGCTCGAGTTTATCAAGGTTGATAGAGCGGCTGATGCTGCAAATATGATTTCTGCTACAACTGCCATCATAGAAGAGGAAAAGGCACTCGCTCTGGAGTCGGTAAGGGTTGAGAAAGCTATCCAGGATTTGAGAGTGAAGAACGAAAACTTTCAAAAGAGGCTTGACATGGCCTTCAGTAAGAACTACTTGTTGTTGGATGGTTTGCTCTGAGTGAGCATTTGAGAGAGATTTTTTTTGTAGGTTTAAGACGTGTTTTTGAATAAAGTAGGATGATTGGAGGAATTTTGTGAGATTCATGAAATATGTTTTGAATTTCGAAAGAATGAGCATAATGCATACTCTTTGGAGAAATAGAAATTACATTTTGAAATTTAACATATAATTGTTTACTGATCGTTCAAGCATAATATGCCTTGAGCCACTTGCCATTGACGATGTTTCCTTCAACCCCTCCATTAACAACTAAGATTTTGTAATATCCGTTGGACTGCCTTGATGATTACATAAGGCCCTTCCCATTTCGGAGAGAACATGGGAGCGGACATGTCTTGTTGAATATGCTTTGTTGTTTTCAAAACCAAATCTCCTACTTGAAATGTTATAGGTCTTACCATTTTGTTGTATGCCCTGGAAATCCTTTGTTTGTAAGTTTCCACATATTTTTGTACTTTGGCCCTTCTTGACTCGAGCATGTCCAATTCAGCAATTCTTGAATTAGACACTTCAGCTTCATCCCACTGCACTCCACTGGCTGCTGCAATTCTTGCAGAGGGAATCTGGATCTTAGCTGAGAGAATATCATCGACGCCATAGACGAGAGAATATCGTGAAGTCCCAATTGAGCTTCTTGGTGCGGTGAGGTAGGCCCATAAATCCATGGGCAGTTCTTCATGCCACGTTCGTGGATTGTCATGAACTGTTCGACTAAGAATCTGGATCAAGGTTTTGTTAGTGCTCTCCGCTTGTCCGTTTCCTTGGGGATGGTATGGTGTGGAGAAAACTTGTTTGATATCATATTCCTCGAGTTCCATTATAGGTGATGATATGTTTAGGAACGCCGAACCTACATATGATGTATTCTTTGATGAAGGCTTCAGTCTTGACTCCAGTGGTGCTTCGAAGAGGAATAACTTCAACCCATTTGGTGAAAGACTTTGTTGCTGTGATGATGTATTCATGCTACTTGGAAGATGCTGGATTGATTTTTCCGATATCTAGTCCCCAGCTGCAGCAGGGCCATGGACTGCTCACGGAATGTAATGGGAGACAAGGAGTGTGATTGAGGTTACCATGAACTTGGAATTGATGACATCTCCGAACATAGGCAGCTGCATCGTCTTCCATGGTCGGCCAATTTCTCATGGATTTGGAGAAATAGTTTCTTCTTTCCTTGGTGTTCACCTTCGTGCATCTCTTTCAAGATTATGGGAATTTCATGCCCGGCCAAGCATATCATAAGGTTCTCACCAAAGCTTTTGCGATACAAAATCCCTTGTAGGTAGACAAAGCGTTTGGCCCTGTGGTTGAGTTTGATCGCCCCTTTCTTCTCTGATGGCAGATCGTTGTCACGAAAATATTTTATGTAAGGTTCTCTCCAGTCCCCGAAGTGGTGGATTGTTAGAACTTCCAAATGATGAGGTGGTGTCTGAAAATTGGGACAAGACCCTTGTAACATTCTCGACTGAGCCTCCATGGAGAGCCAATAGTACCCGAGCCTTTGAAGCCTTCTGTAAAGCGTGACCACCAGGGTTTGTCCCCATATTTCCTCATGTATGCATTTGAGTTGCTCGCTCGCTTCCTCATCTCCAAGGCATCGTGACAAGGATCCATTAGGATTGCGATAACATAATGCTCCATGTAGCAGGAAAAAGTTTTTCAACTCCTTGAGGCTGATTTTCCCTTCTGTAAGAGAACTTCTCAATTCATGAATGATGGGTGCCTGACAGTCGCTCGCTTGAGCATATTCAACCTGAGTAAGCCAGGTAGATAATACAGAACGTCTTTGCATAGTGATGGATTTCTTTGACCCTTCAAACTTCAGTTTGGACGCAAGAGTCGCTAGACAGTCAGGGTGTCTGTTATTGGTACGGCCATTATGAACAATTGTTGCATCCGAAAAATGAGCTAATAGTCATTGCGCTTCGGTCCTGAATAGAGCGAGTGTTACTTCTTTGAGAGAGTATACGCCATTCATTTGATTGACCAGCAACTTTGAGTCTCCTATTATCTTTAGGTGCATTGCTCCTGCTTGCTAGGCAAAAGATAACCCTAGGAGGAAAGCTTCATATTCTGACGAATTGTTGGTGCAGTGGAAATCCATCTTGAATGAATGTGAGAAGACTTCACCGGATGGAGATACTAGTACAACGTCTTCTCTGTCAGTATCATTGCTCAGAGTGGAGGATCCATCAAAGTACAATAGCCATGTTTCTTCCTGAATGATTGGGATCTCTGGAAACTCACCGGGAACTTCTTCATGCAGCATTGTGATGTCTTCTCCAAGAAAAACAACAAGTAAGTCTGCAACTACTTGCCCTTTGATTGCTTTAGGCGGGACACATGTTATGTCAAACTCTAACATCTGAAGTAGCCATTTTACCGGTCTTCTAATCAGAGCAGGTTTCGACAGTAAGAATTTTATTGGATCAACTTTGGCCACCAACACAACTCTGTTTGATAGTAGATAATGCCAGAATTTCTGGATCGCTTGAACCAATGCTGGACACGCTCTTTAGGCTTTTGGGTATCGGAGTTGAGCATCCCTCATCGTACGACTGAAGTAATAGATTGGACGTTCGATGACTTCTTCATCTTTTTGAGCAAGAAGCGCTCCAATAGCGACGTCACTGGAAGATGTGTAAAGTATTAGTGTCCGTCCTTGCACCAGATATTTCATGACATCATGTGATAATATTATTTGATCTAATTTCTGAAATGCCTCATGTTGAACGGTCGTCCATGTAAAACTTGCTCCTTTCTTCAGCAAAGGAGTGAACGACGAAATGAGTTGAGCCAACCCAGGAATGAAACGCCGAATATAATTTACCTTGCCCATAAAACTCTGGAGCTCTTTCACAGTGCATGGAGGAGGCATGATAGTGACAACTTTTGTCTTGTCTGGATCGACCTTGATTCCTTCTGCAGTGACTAGGAATCCTAGAAACTTTCCAAAAGAAACACCAAAAGGACACTTTAGAGGATTCATCTTTAACTTATATTCTCTGCATATTTCTAAAACTTGTCTCAGAATTTCCAGGTGGGATGCTCGAGTTTTGATTTCACCACCATATCATCGACATAGTCTTCCACTTGCTTGTGCATCCTGTCGTGGAATATCGCAGTCATGGCTCGTTGATAAGTGGCTCCTGCATTCTTCAAGCAGAAAGGCATCACCGTGTAATGAAAGTTTCCGATGGGAGTTCGGAACGCGGTCTTGTTAGCATCATGTTCATACATCTTGATTTGGTTGTATCCGCTGTAACCATCCATGAATGAGAACATGTCGTGACCACTGGTTGCATCTACAAGCATATCAATGTTGGGCAAGTGAAAGTCTTCCTTAGTGAAACATTTGTTCAGGTTCCTGAATTCCACACAGTATCGGATTTGACCATTATTCTTCTTGACTGAGACAATGTTTGCCAGCCATGTTGGATGTTGAATGAGTCTGATGAACCCTGCTGTTAGTAGCTTCTGGATCTCGACTTTGATTTGTTCCTCGATATCATGTCTTATCTGTCTGGGCGGTTGCTTGACAGGTTTCGAGCCGGGAGTAATATGCAGATGATGACTGACTCATTTGTCATCTAGGCCGGGCATCTCTTTGTACGTCAAGGAGAAGATATCTTGATACACTTTCAACAGACCTATCAATCCTTCGCGTTCCTCTGATGAGAGAGCAGAACTTATTAAAATCGGCCTCGGGTTTTCATCTGCTCCGATGTTCATAGTCTCAAGATCGTCAGTGGTGGAATCCGTGACATCTTGCAACTGTCGTGGTGCATCTTGAATTTCTTCATCAGGCGATTGCTCGCTCTGACATGATTCTTTAGGGCGGGGAGACTTTTCATCGACCTCCCCTTCTAATTGCTAATCTTTACGTCGGAGATAAATGACTCTCCCTTCCGCATCATAACTAGTAATAGAGTTGAATTTTTTATGAGCCGTGCCTTGACCCTGACGACGTTTGAGCAGTGTGGCAGATAGTTTGATCGATTTAGCATTTGACGATGATGGTTTGTCAGTTTTCTCAATAGATTTCCAACCTGGGAGTGGAGTACAGTAGATCTTGCTTGGAGGTTCGGGGATTCTATATGGTGGTTCTAGGAACACAGCATCATAAACCGTAGCATAAGGAGACACTGAAGCTGCAATGCGGACAATTTTTCTATTGAGCAAAGCTTTCATACATTAATGGTATGTCGAAGGGAAAACCTTATTGTCATGGATCCATGTTCGTCCGAGTATCATGTGATAATCAAGGTCTTTCTCGATCACATGGAACTTGATAGTGGATTGAATCGTCCCTACTTTCAGATCTACATAGACGTACCCGTATGTGTGACTCTGGCTCCCTTCAAAACCCGTCATCAGTATGGGATGATGGATGATTTTGCTATTTGGAACTTTGTCTTCCTTGAGGGTCTTCATAGTGAAGAGATTTGTAGAAGCGCCTGTTTCGATGAGAGCTCTCCTGAATTCGGAGTCCTTGATAGAAGCAGTTACGAACAGGGTTCGGTTATGTCCTTCTTCCGCCGTTCGGTCTTCCTCAGTGAAGTTAATATTGTTGATCGAATGTTCAGATGCCATGGACACTTCCTCAACTACCAGAGATGATGGAACAATTCGCACATCAGATAATATTTGGTTGAGCGCGGCAAACGTGTTCGTACGTTGATCTCTAGAGAAGTGTAGGAGCTCATATAGAATCTCGATTAAATGTGTGACTTCCTGGTCCATCGGCTTCTCATAAGTAGTGAAACTGTCGGCTTGAGGATGATCATTGATTTAGGGGTTAGCCCTTAGTGCCAGAATTCCTTGAGTAAGAGCGTCATTCAAATCTGATATTAACCTGACGAGGAAATTCAGTATTGTTGATGGTGGTTTTTAGTTCATGGCTAAATTTGTAAAACCCTGCATTTAATGTGCCGTCTCTCTGCAAAGAAACGAAGCCATGTAAAAGTGATGAGTGTTCAACCTCTTCACCGACGCATTTATTGAGCAACATATATTTACATGAAATTTACCCATAATGGTGCATGTAGCAACAATCCCAGATATTCTGTAAATTTTGGCACCTTGCATGTATTATTCAATTAATATGAGTTTCTTTGAATGCTTTCGGTGCTATGTTCCCCGGCTGAACCCTTAATATTGATATGGCATGACAATTTGTGTTCACTCGCAGCAGAGCAGCACGAATTTTCGAGTATCAAGGCTAAGGTCCTTGCATAAAGTATTCAATCGGAAAGCATACTACTCTCTGGCAATGAACAATTTTGTGATAATTCACAAGATTCAGATATTACCCTGACTAATTTGCAAAAATTAGGGTTTTGTCCCCTGCGAAGTATATTAGACCTTGTCTGTCGAAATTAAGCCTAGGAGAACTAGGAAATTAATCCGCCACAGATTAATAGGAGAAAAATCCTACCCATAATCAGAAAACAAGGAATAAAAGGAGCTGCGGAATAAGAGTAGCAACAAAAGGAGGTGTGGCCATGTCACAGGCCAGCCGGCGCCACTTGCAAGTAGCCACACCCCTGCTTCTCGAACTGATCCCTATTCCCGCCACACGCACATGAGTCATGGATGGGCCCATACTTGCCAGCCCTATTTCCCGTCGACCAATCAGGTCGCTCTAAATCCGCCACACACACACTGGAAGTGCGGCCACGCCCATGCTTGGCCGGCCCGCTCTTTTAATCGACCAATCATGTCGCTCTAAATCTGCCACACTATCAAAAGAGGCAAAGTTGCGCCAGATAGTCGCTTTCCAAAGTTGCGCCAATACGCTAATTGGCATGCCAAACGTGCCATTCCGCTCCGGCATATTAGTGACATGCTGAACATGCCATGCCTCGCCAAAACACTAATCGGCATGCCAAACATGCCAAACGTGCCACTTTGCCACAGAAACATGCGGAACGAGACAACTTACCATAAATAGCGCGCCAATGTACTAACCCATTTCTTGTTCGTGGCCAAACACCATAACATGTTCCAATTAGGGTATTCCAAACATGGCTCTGCCTTAGTGGCATTAGTCGTAACACTAATTTCAAGTCGTGGCCCAATTATGCCACTTTGGCCCTATAACATGTCGTGAGCCATGTGGGACCTTCCAAACCCTAGAAAAGGCGCCATTCTATAACCACCCGTGGCCATCTTTGCGCCTGTGGTTATTCCCATGTTATGGCCTGCCATAATTTATTTAATATGGCCATGGCACCGGTTTCATAAAGTACCACCATGCCGCGGCCATGCCACACGCACTAATTAGGGTTTCGATATGCCAAACCCTAATTTAGCTAAAGTTTCCACGCCAACTAAGTCAGGTAATTCTCCTAAGGCTTTAAAGTTTGATGTAACAACAAGGCCAATGTTACCGGAGCCATATTTTCCCAATATGCCAAAATAGCTTCCATGGCTACGCCAGGCGCCACTGGCATGCCGCTATATGCCATTACGCCATTGGCATGTGCTGATGACGCCATTGTACTACCATCAGGCGCCAACAGAATGTGGCCATAATCAATGGCCACCCTTTCTCATGAGTTACGGTCTCAGCCGTCCAAATTCTCCACAGAATTGACATGCCCGTGGCAAGTTTTAGGCGACTAACCAAGACAAGCCAAATAGCATCACGTGTTATTCCCCTGTGGAAAGTCTCCTAACTTTGACTTGCCACACACAACAATCTACTACACGTTTTCCTTGAAAACAATCGAGACATCAAATATGTTACAAACTGGGGGATGCTCATCAGGGTATTGGTCTGGCGGTTTACAACGTGCGGCGTGTAACACGCCCATTATAAGAAAGTGTCAGAAAGCAGGGCAGTTAGTGGTGGTAAGAATTAGTGGGTGTAACTAACCAGTTTCCTACATGGTGAGAACGTGGTCTCTGGCATTTACACATGATCCCACTTCTCCACTACTCAATCACTCCCACTTTCTACGAGATCAGGGTGCGTTCAATATGACTTGTATAAATAGGTTTTACCTATTTCCACAAAACAACAAGTTTTGGGAGAGAACAACAACACAGTATCCAGAAAACACCAAATAACTGATAGCTTACATTCCGCAAGCCAGTTCCACATTCTGATACAAGTCATAAAATAGCCACACCTTCAGAATCAACCATTTTGGTCTCAACACCTTATTCGCTTCCCTCCCTAAGACCAACCCTTTTCCTTCACTTTATGACCAAAGCAAGCTTGGAACGACCATTTCTTGGTTTAGGCCAGGATTGTACAGATTGATATCTCGAATCTAAAGTACTCTCGTGCAATGCATTTGTTTTAGGTTTAGATTTGTTTCTCATCCACACACCCAAATTTACCAAAACTAGGAGAAATAGTTTTTACCCATAAACAAATGGCGACCACAGTGGGAAATCAATCTCTCGGTTGCAATTTCAATTTTCAATTTCATTTTTTCAATCCCAATTTCAAGATGGTAGAACTCAGATCCGGATCAGCAACAAGCCCTGATGCCACCAGCGGCGCATGAAATGTTCCCTCAGGTGTTACACCTCCGATCACCAAATTCAGAGCTGCTGCCGCCACCCCCAATATTTCTTCAAGCATGACGCCCCCAGTTGTCACAAGAGATTCCGCCACTTTGCCATAGGGACGAGAAACTGGAGGAACCAGAGGAGGCCAACCCCCTATTACCATTGACGATCTGATGGAAAGACAGGAAGTTCTTGCTAAATCTCAGACGGACATGGCTTCAACTCAAAAGGAGGTACTCACTTTCCTCAAGACGCTAACGGAGAGGCTACCGCAGGAACCACGCCAACCAGAACCAATGAGGATCACTTTTAATACTCCTGGCGCCAATACCTGATGAGTCCTAAAAAGTGCATATTTCAATATATTTTTCTTGGCATTTAACTCATCTTTTGTGCATTAATTCTACATTTTATCCCATATTCTGTATTTTCTTTGTTTTCAAGAATAAATATTTTTATTAACTAATTTTGCATTTTTAGGTAATAAATAAAGTTTGGATGAATAGCGGAGCAAAAAGAGCAGAAAAGTAGTGAAAAGTCGGGAGGAATTACACAAGGAAGCCGCGAAGAATGTTGTGCGCAAGACCAAAAGGCTAGAACTGGGCTTGAAGAGGAAGAATTGTCCTTAAAGAAGATATGGGCTTGGCATACCCAAGGCCCAAAACCCTCACCCAAATCCATTTCCTATATCCATACCCGTTTCCCTTTCTAGCTGTCAGATTGGATCATCTCAGCATCCTATGGTCGCTTCATCGTCGTGCATCGAAGTCTGAAGCTCCTGTCAAACACTACAGCACCTAACTCCATCTTGAGCCGTTAGTTTCGTTGTACTTCCGCATCCAACGGTCGCTCCTCGCTTCCTTCTGTCTCGCCGTTAGATCGATCCATCATCTTCCGCATCCAACGTCGCATCCTCGCTGTTCATCAACAATTGCTAAACCCGCTCAACACCCGAGTACCAAATACCCTATACCCAAAACAAACGCACCCCAATCCATTTTCCATCGACTTCTTCTCTTTCTCCCTCACCCTATGCAACACCACCATACCCTGCCGCACCACCATTCCCACCACCTTCTCCTGCTGCCTCCACCAACTCGAGCAAAGCTCGAGTAAACAAACCCTCACACATCACCATCACTCTTCTGTCCACCTATTATCAGCCTACATCTTCACCTTCTCCTCTCAGTGAAGAATTAGGTTAATATTAGTTGGAGTAGGGGTAAGGATTAAGGCACCAACTCGCACCAAAGAAGCATAGGAGGAAGCAGAAGAATGGGTCGAAGGCTATGAAGCAAATCAGAGAAGTATGGGTAAGATTCAACAAACCCTAATTTCAACTGTATTTGGGTATTTTTGGGAATTGGGTGTATGAACCCTAATTATGTAAATTGGGTATAAATAGAAGGTGTTTGGTGCTGTTGTGGGCATGCCTGGACTAGCCAGTGCACCACCAAGAGGAATGGACTAGCCAGTTCCTCAATTGTTCATGTCCTGTTTTTAGTTCAACTGTTTTGTGTTATTTTCAATTGTTTTGCACTGTCAATTATGTTCTAACCTGTTCTGCTAGGTTGAGATGAAGCCCTAGCTTATTGCTTGTTATTCATGCTCTTGTCAGTAGCCATGATGTGTGTAAATGCTCATAGTGAAACTCCATCTTAGGGCTTCAACACTAGTCTTTCACATTGGATGTCAGGCATCCACTGTAGTTAGAATCATCTAGTGTTGCTGAACTGCAACTCATGCTTAATTTTATATATTGTTCTTTTGATTGATTGTGCTTTAAACAGACAGTTAACACTTAGGGAAGATACCTTAGTTGTGATAGGAGATTTCATATCAAAATGACCCTTGCTATATAGAGGATTGACATCCCTCTTGCTGGTGGTTATAGAAAAACAATGTTACTGTCAGTGATGAATAATCAGTGTGAGTTAGAGGTGGATTCAAAAGCCCTAGCATGTTCCTGTTTACTTGCTTTACATTCTACTGTTTTTCAGTTCAGTCACTGCCATCATCTCAAGTGTGTTTTAACACAACCAAGACTCTTTGTTACAACTTAGTTTTAGTGAAATCTTAAGCTTCAACTACACACACCTTGTCCCTGTGGATCGACCCGCACTTGCACATTAGCTACATCGACGCCGTGCACTTGCGGTATTAGTTTGTAGGTCTTTTAGAAACCTACCAAGTTTTTGGCGCTGCTGCCGGGGAGTATTGAGCCTAGAAGCTGACTGATAACTAACAAGGGACAAGAGCAGTATTAAACTGAGATTGCCTTAGCATAGGTAAAATGGTGGATTTGAAGCCTTAGTACCCTGCCACTGTTACCTTTACTTTCTGTCACTATTTCAGTCACATACCAAAACAGCTCAGTTGTGTTTCAACACAACACAAAATTCATTCCCACTGTCACTAGAAAAGTAGAAACAACATTTGCACCCTCCAAGTCCCTGAGGACTTTCCCTTTCTTCCCATCACTAGCTACATTCGACCCTGTATACTTGCAGGTGTAGTTGTAGGCTTTCTTAAAAACCTACCAAGTTTTTGGCGCCACTGCCGGGGACTTGGCTGCTGTTTTGTTGAAGTTTTTCTTGTATCTTAGTTTGCTGTTTTTGCATAACTTGCTGTGCATCTTACTGTTTTGCATTGCATCTTAGGTTAACTGCATCTTAGTGTAACTTGCATTAGCATCTTGCATATTGCATATTAGTTTGCATATCACTGCTGTATTGATCCCTCATTGCTTCTTTTTCAAGAGAAACTTACTTCTCTTTTTGAGCCAACAGGTGTTGCTGCTGCTGCTGCTTCCTGTTGCTGCTGCCAGCCTCTGCTGCTGTGCTGCTGCTTTCTTCTTCTCCCTGCTGCTGCTGCTACTTCTGCCTGCTAGGCTGCCCTGGTGCAGTTGGAGTGAACCTGGTACAGCTAGCCATTCTTGCTGGTGCTGCCTTCTCCAAGCTGCCTGGTGCTGTTGGGTTGACCCAACTGGATTTCTGTTGTAAAGCCAAAGGAAAGCCAAAGCCCAACTGGGCCTCTCCAACAAAAGTTTAGGAAGATCCAAAGCCCAACTGGGCTTGTGCAACTTAAAAAAATAGGGACCAAAGCCTAACTGGGCTTCCCTCCAAAAAGGTAAGCCTAAACCCAAACCCAAATTTATTGGGCTTGTAATTTTTTTTTGTGGGTTTATATTGTTATTCTCTTTTGGGCTTGTAATTTTAATTATCTTTTTGGGCATGTAATAATTATTTTAATTTTAATTTTATTTCTTTCTTTATTTGGGATTGTAATAATTTTAGTTTTATTTTTTGTGGGTTTGTAATAATTAGTTTTATTTTTATTTCTTTCTTTATTTGGGCTTGTAATTTAGTTGTTTGTTAGGCTTGTAGTTTCTTAATAGTGGGCTTGCTCTAAACTTAACTTTTTGGATTTTGGGCTTGCCTCTTTTGTGAACCAAACTTAACTAAATTTTGGGCTAAAAAAAAAAAAATTGCTTCTAATTTCAAAAACCAAATTTTTGCTCCCCATCTTTAAAAACCAAAATGGGCTTTGCCCCTTGCCTTTAAAAACCAAATTTTCATCAACCAAATAGTGGGCTTTGTGTCACACTAGTTTCCTTTTTTTTTTTTTAAATATGGGCCAACCTCATGCTCTCCATGAATACATGTTTCCCACAATAAAAACTCCATTATCATGTATTGTTTTACCTCAAACCGATAACTTTTTTAAAATAAATGCAAGCATGATACAATACTTCCAAAATTTCGAGGGTTCGATTCTGAAAACCCCTATACTCATGTAAGAGAGTTTGAACACACTTGTCGGACTATGCAACCTGATCATATGTCCGAAGACTCTCTGAAATTGCGTTTGTTTACATTTTCTCTAAAGGAAAGGGCCAAAACATGGTTTTACGGTTTGAGACCACAATCAATCAACACTTGGGACCAACTCACCGATCTATTTTTCAAAAAATTCTTTCCACATCATAGGACCATCGCTATTCGTCAAAGTATCAATTGTTTTGTCCAATTGGATGAGGAAATTGTTTTTGACTATTTTGAACATTTTAATGATTTGTTGAGCGAATGTCCACACCATGGATTTGAGAAGTGGAGACTTGTCGCTATCCTCTATGAGGGACTAGACTTTAAATCTCGAGCCATGGTTGAGTGTATGTGTAATGGTGAATTTCTTGATAAAACTGTGGATGATGCATGGAAATTTTTAGCTGAGATTGCGGAGAAAACCCGTCAATGGGAATCCATTAGGGAAATTGAGACACTATCACATGATATAGGTGGTAATGAATTGAACTTTGAAAATAGCATGTCTAGTCCTTCTCATGTGTATGATATTGAATATGAACCTAATCTAGAGGAACATGAGTTGACTAATGACACCACAACTGCTAATAGGGACAACTATGCATATTACTATGATGATGATGATGATAATGTTATGTTAGAAGAACATGTCTATGCTGAAAATGTTGTGGAACCTTTGGTTTCAAATACATTAGGCTTTTCTGCCCCGACCTTCATGAATGATATTTCTTCTAATATTCCATATGCATGTGATGTTGATATTGATTTTGATATTGTGCAATTATCCTGTGAAGAACATGACTTAGGTAAATCTTCTGTTGACACTAATGATCCTATGCAGGAAAACATAGTTGATGTGTCTGATTCCATACTTAACCACAATATATTGCTTCTGTTGATGATAATTTGAATATGTCGGATAACCACGATTCTGAATTAGGACTTGTGCAAATTTTTTGTGATGATGAGCATGCTACACATCTTGAGTGTGAATTAGATAATGCTGATGTGACTGATAATATTGATACTCTTGATCTCATGCATGTGAGACGCTTAGATGTCACTTTCTTGCCTAAGTCACAATCTGATAGCCTTGCATCCTACCTAGATTTAGTTTGTCACAATATTGTCAAACCAATTTTCATGAGAATACCTAATCTAGGCCTGGAACTGTGTGCCTCTCAAGTCCTCTTGGACTATTTTGCATCTAAATACAATACTTTCGAGGAGCCACAGTTAGGATATGCATGTTTTCCCGTCCCTAGCAAAGTTCACTTTGAGTTAGACCTTGTGCATGATGAACCCCAAAAACTGCGAGATTTTGTATCCAAAATTTTATCTGTTGAAAAATCCAGGTTTGGGGGTAGCTCATTTTGTTTCACAGCTTCACTTGCGTGCCTATCATATTATTATTGTGTGAAGCTGTTGAAACCTCTACACTTTGTCTTTTGGGTTGATCCTCAACTCTTTAGATTGTTAGTGTATGGTGAATTTTTTGTATATAATCCAGTAGATAAAAATTTTAAAAATCCTTTTGTTCCTTTTGTATATATTTTGCTAATCCAATATGATCTCGGCTGACATATGTTGGATTCTTGCCTTGAATAACGGAGTTCTAATATTGCTTTCGCCGAAATCGGGTATTCTCTTTCCTTTTTCTCTACTCAACATGATCCTCTTCATATGTTGTATTATAATTTTGTTCATATTTTGAAACATTGAGGACAATGTTTAGTTTAGGTTTGGGGGTGAAAAGTAGATACTTTGATAATATGCCATAATTGAAAACAAGAACTCCTTCTTTTTGAAAAATTTAAAAATTCCAAAAATTCCAAAAAAAAAAAAAATAATTAAAAAAATTAAAAAAATCATAAAAATGGAGCTCATTTACCTTGAAATGTTGACTCTTGTGCAAATATGTATTTTTATTAGGAGTCTTAGATATTTAGGCACCCTGATTCTAGCACAATTCACATAGTGATAAGAAACTTGCACGCGCACGATCTACCAATACATGTATAGCCTCATCCTTGAGGTGTTCTATCGGAAGTTTTAGTTGCCAATCACTTTAGAATACTGAACGAAACTTGACTAGCTTGTTCTTTGGTTGGTTGGGATAGAAGGTGGAGGTTACATTAAGAAAAACAACCATCGAATTTAACTGGGTGCATCAAAAAGGGCTACCTCTTGCAAAGTGTCATGTAATTTTTTGTTTCTTTTTGTTATGTATCAAAAGTATTGCTTGTTAAAAAAAAAAAAAAAATGAAAAAAATCAATCAAGTATTTATCAATTCCATCCTCTCTTGTTCCAAAAATAAAAGAGAGTAGTCATGTAAAGAGTCATCTTTTTGTTGTAAATAGTCTTGTAATAAGCAAGGAGGGTGTATGCCATTGATGTACAACGCGAGTAATTGTGAAATACCTCCAACTCATTCACAATTCTCGTAAAGTCCGGACAGCTAGCTAGATTTCGACCTTGGTTCTTAGCCTGAGAAACTATCTCTTGGTGATTAGTAATCATAACATACGATCTTTCTTTACACATGTGTAGATACACTTTACACTCTTATCACATGTCTTTATTTGTTATCAGTGCTAGGATTGTGCCTTTGATAGCTAGATTGACATCTCCATTTTGCTGTGAGCTTAAACTGACTTGCACATATCACATTTGATGGAATCTGAGCTTATATTTTGACCTAGAACTTTGTAGGTACGTTCTAAGCAAACCTTCACGAGACTTCACTCGTCCACTAGGGACACTTAGTGGTTTAAAAGGCTTAGTGCATATGCTAAATGCATTCGAGAGACCAGCGACATTGGTATAGTTAGGATTTCCTTAGTTTTGTTTTACTTGAGGACAAGTAAAATTCAGTTTTGGGGGTATTTGATGAGTCCTAAAAAGTGCATATTTCAATATATTTTTCTTGGCATTTAACTCATCTTTTGTGCATTAATTCTACATTTTATCCCATATTCTGTATTTTCTTTGTTTTCAAGAATAAATATTTTTATTAACTAATTTTGCATTTTTAGGTAATAAATAAAGTTTGGATGAATAGCGGAGCAAAAAGAGCAGAAAAGTAGTGAAAAGTCGGGAGGAATTACACAAGGAAGCCGCGAAGAATGTTGTGCGCAAGACCAAAAGGCTAGAACTGGGCTTGAAGAGGAAGAATTGTCCTTAAAGAAGATATGGGCTTGGCATACCCAAGGCCCAAAACCCTCACCCAAATCCATTTCCTATATCCATACCCGTTTCCATTTCTAGCTGTCAGATTGGATCATCTCAGCATCCTATGGTCGCTTCATCGTCGTGCATCGAAGTCTGAAGCTCCTGTCAAACACTACAGCACCTAACTCCATCTTGAGCCGTCAGTTTCGTTGTACTTCTGCATCCAACGGTCGCTCCTCGCTTCCTTCTGTCTCGCCGTTAGATCGATCCATCATCTTCCGCATCCAACGTCGCATCCTCGCTGTTCATCAACAATTGCTAAACCCGCTCAACACCCGAGTACCAAATACCCTATACCCAAAACAAACGCACCCCAATCCATTTTCCATCGACTTCTTCTCTTTCTCCCTCACCCTATGCAACACCACCATACCCTGCCGCACCACCATTCCCACCACCTTCTCCTGCTGCCTCCACCAACTCGAGCAAAGCTCGAGTAAACAAACCCTCACACATCACCATCACTCTTCTGTCCACCTATTATCAGCCTACATCTTCACCTTCTCCTCTCAGTGAAGAATTAGGTTAATATTAGTTGGAGTAGGGGTAAGGATTAGGGCACCAACTCGCACCAAAGAAGCATGGGAGGAAGCAGAAGAATGGGTCGAAGGCTATGAAGCAAATCAGAGAAGTATGGGTAAGATTCAACAAACCCTAATTTCAACTGTATTTGGGTATTTTTGGGAATTGGGTGTATGAACCCTAATTATGTAAATTGGGTATAAATAGAAGGTGTTTGGTGCTGTTGTGGGCATGCCTGGACTAGCCAGTGCACCACCAAGAGGACTGGACTAGCCAGTTCCTCAATTGTTCATGTCCTGTTTTTAGTTCAACTGTTTTGTGTTATTTTCAATTGTTTTGCACTGTCAATTATGTTCTAACCTGTTCTGCTAGGGTTGAGATGAAGCCCTAGATTATTGCTTGTTATTCATGCTCTTGTCAGTAGCCATGATCTGTGTAAATGCTCATAGTGAAACTCCATCTTAGGGCTTCAACACTAGTCTTTCACATTGGATGTCAGGCATCCACTGTAGTTAGAATCATCTAGTGTTGCTGAACTGCAACTCATGCTTAATTTTATATATTGTTCTTTTGATTGATTGTGCTTTAAACAGACAGTTAATACTTAGGGAAGATACCTTAGTTGTGATAGGAGATTTCATATCAAAATGACCCTTGCTATATAGAGGATTGACATCCCTCTTGCCGGTGGTTATAGAAAAACAATGTTACTGTCAGTGATGAATAATCAGTGTGAGTTAGAGGTGGATTCAAAAGCCCTAGCATGTTCCTGTTTACTTGCTTTACATTCTACTGTTTTTCAGTTCAGTCACTGCCATCATCTCAAGTGTGTTTTAACACAACCAAGACTCTTTGTTACAACTTAGTTTTAGTGAAATCTTAAGCTTCAACTACACACACCTTGTCCCTGTGGATCGACCCGCACTTGCACATTAGCTACATCGACGCCGTGCACTTGCGGTATTAGTTTGTAGGTCTTTTAGAAACCTACCAATACCTCAGCAGGACACACCCTTGTAGATGAAGAGGCCCGTTCATTGGAGAAAAATCAGCCATCCTATTTCATCACGCGTGAAGATTTGGAACGACTTCTCCGAAATCGAGACAGAGAAAACCCGGTGGACATGCACCAGCATCAACCTCCATATCCTCCTGATGTGCAAAGAGTTCCTCTTCCAAGGGGATATTCCTCTCCTCAATTCTCCCTATATGACGACACTGGTAATGCACGCGAACATATCTCTCGATTTCTAGAATCCTTGGGAGAACACTGAAAATGCTAGGGTACAACAACCTCACTCAATATTTTTATTAGCAATCTGTATGGACTAACTCCAATATACTTTCTAGAGAATCAACTAGACAGTCATACTCAATCTAGAGAAAAGTATATCGAGGAGTTAATATCAAATACAAGGATAAAAACTTGGATGGTACCAAAGACCAATATCCAAGGATCAATCAATTTCCAATCAACAACCAAAGGTTGGATTTCACAATTGATCGATAGAAACACACAACCTGTGATATTTCAATTATATAGCAAAATATAATGTGGAATAGAAATAACACAAACACCAAAAATTTGGTTAACGAGGAAACTGCAAATGCAGAAAAACCCCGGGAACTAGTCCAGATTGAACACCATACTCTATTAAGCCGCTACAGACACTAGCCTACTACAAACTAACTTCGATCTGGACTGTAGTTGAACCCTAATCAATCTCACACTGATTCATGGTACAGTTGCGCTCCTTACGTCTCTGATCCCAGCAGGTACTACGTACTTGGTTCCCTTAGCTGATCTCACTCACAACTAAGAGTTGCTACGACCCAAAGTCGAAGACTTGATAAACAAATCTGTCTCACACAGAAAACTCTATATAATTAAATACCCAAGAGTTTTTGTTCCGTATTTTGATAAACCAGACTTATATTCCCGAAGAACAACCTAGTATTATCAATCACCTCACAATAATCTAAATCTTATGGTAGCGAAACTAGATATTGTGGAATTGCAAACGATGAGACGAAGATGTTTGTGATTTATTTTTATCTTGCCCTATCGGAGATATAATCTCAAGACAATTATTCAATTGAACTCGTACGATAGAAAATGGCAAGATCAGATCGCCCAACTACAAGAAAAGTAGTTTCGTCTGGCTTCACATTCCCACTGAAGTCTTTCAGTCGTTAACCTACAGAGAAGAAACCTAAGGTTAAAGGATAATCGACTCTTGCAAACCAACTAGTATCACACAGGAGGTGTGGGGATTAGTTTTTCCAGATGCTAGATGTCTCCTTTATATAATTTTCAAATCAGGGTTTGCAATCTAATTTACCTTGGTAACAAAGCATTCAATAATCACCGTTAGATGAAAAACCTGATTCAACCAAGCTAATATCTTTCAACCGTTATATCGAAACTTAGCTTGTCACACACACAAATGAAATGTATTCATTTAGGTTTGAGTGACCGTACCTAAACGTGTACACTTAGTTGGTTCACAAATAGTTAAAAAATGGTTAGCCATATGAGCACTTTCATATTAACCTATTCATCTTTCTCATAACTAGTTCAAATGACTCATAAGAACTAGTTGAAGAGTTGTTCAATTGCTTAGGTCTTTATTCATAGACACAATTGAAACAAAATCGGTTTGATCCACTTGAATCCTATCATGAACAATATAGCCACGGTTTGCAAATATTGCGTTCCTTATAATTTATTGTTTTAAGTTCATGAACTACCGATTTGAGATATCACCAGCTTGAGTACGCGTACGGGTATGCGTACCTTAGCTACCAGATTTGAGTTTACAAAATCAACAGAAATTTTCGGTTCAAAAACTTCAGTGAGTACGCGTACCTAAGGTGACTGGTTTACTAGTTTGCAAACTTACAACTCCAGCAGAAATTTTCGGTATGAAAACTTTCATGGGTACGCGTACTCAACCTGTCTCCTTCACCAATACCGCATGCACACATATGCACACACTTGGTTTCCGACACATAGATTTATACACTAATGTGCAAACACACTATATATGCTTATGTCCGTAGATGGTAATATCAACTCTACATTTCAATCATTGAAGCATTCTTCTATAATGTTATAACAATTGTTATTCACGACTATCGTCATCAAAGCTATTTTCAAGATTGAAACGTCATCATGACTTTCGTCATGGGTAAAGATGAAAATGGTTAAAGCGAAAGCTTACCAACATATATTTCGAGAAAAAGATAGGCGAGTAAACTTGGCTCGAAATAGCAAATGTGTATGTATGAAAACTATCATACCTATACGACTTTTTCTCAAGAGTAGGAGATAGAATAGAATTTTGAGTGATAGATAAGTTCAAGTCTCCACATACATTTTAGTCAGATGAAGTTCCACCGGTTCCTCGAGTAGTTATCATCTTCATAAGATGATCGCCATGGAGTCTGGCGCTTCAACTACACTTGACTATCCTAGACCGAGACTTAGTCATAAGTTCACTAGAAATCAAGACATATAGTTTTGATCACTAATATTGACAAACATGTTTGAGATAGCAACGCAAGTGAGTTCGACCGAGCAATGCTTTAATAATCTCCCCCTTTGTCAATTTTAGTGGAAAAACTATCAATACATATGGATTACAAAAAAGATAAAACTTTTTAGCTTCTAGTCCACATGCTTGATCTCCTTGGTGCTTCAAAATTACTCGAAATCTTCGTCACTTCCAAGTACTCCAATGATTCCAAAGGTTGTAAGTTTAGCATCATCGTTGTTGAAGTTCCGTAGCCATAACAATGACAAAATAAATGCAAAAGCTCTCGATCATTGTTATACAATGTCATAGTATTATTACACAACATCAAAGTTCTCATATCACAACTTCGACAACAATACTATGGTGATATGTATCACTCCCCCTTAGTCAATACTTCGTCTCAACACGAAAACCACTCCCCCTTGCATAATGATCCGAAAACCATATGTATTTGTAGTGTGAACTACATATTAATTCTCCCCCTTTTTGTCAATAAAATTTGCAAAGGTACGAAAACGGATCCTAGTGAAATTCTCATGGAGACACTTCGAGACCAAAGAAAAGTACATATCAACTTTGTTTTTATGCAATCATAAAGCCGAAGCTAAATGCATTCATCACGGAGATTATAAAGATACAAGATAACTCCTCAAATATTCCACAGTCGCACTCCCCATAAATATATGGAAATTAAGCGCAAGTTCAAAAGAACTCTCCCCCATTTGATGTCATTCCCTAAAGAACAACAAGAGCGAGCTTACTTTTACAAGAAAAGAAGGATTTCTTTGGACACCAACAACCAAAAAACGATTTTGTTATCCAAAAAATTCTCAATCAAATTAACCACAAGAGAACCCATGATTAATCTAATCGGAATACACAATCAAATTAAACACAAAAGTGATCAATTTAATTGGAAATACTCGACATAAGAGAAATTACAGAGCTACGACTAAGTTCACCATAAAAGAATGATAAACCCAATCGTCTTATTCTCAACACAAGAAAAACTTATGGAGCATTGCAGTATACACATAAGATATGGATCAGGAAAAGATCAATACTGCGGAATATACAAGGATTCATTATATTTTCATCACTATTTGCATAACGACATACAATAGACATAATCCTTGTATACAAAATATTTTAACCTATCTTCCATCATATAATTGACATAATAGGCTTAACTTTTGTTTGTCAAAAGTTCATTCATTCTTGTATCAATACATGCATATCGACATATAAATGAGATAACTTTTGACATTGTATGGGACAATAATAGTTCATGGACGCAAACATGCATATCCCATAGCATATTGCAATATATAAAACCATAAAGATTAATACTACAATCATCATCTTCCAAAACAATTTTTTTAGAATTTAAACAAATAAACTTAAAAACATGAAGATGAAATCGTTGGAATACCTATGTGTAATCACAATAATGGTTATTCCAAACTCTAGTTATTCTTCTAAACAAAACAAGAATAAAATTCTCATGAGAAGATTTACTAGATAAGAAATAAAAGAAAAAAAAAACATCTGCTAGAACCCGATCACAAGCTAAATCAAAGTTCACGTTCTCCAGCTTCACGGGGTTAGGGGCCTTCGAGCTTGTGATTCAAAATATCAACTACGTCTTCGAAGAAGATATCCTTATTGAGAAGTTCTTTATCATGTGACTTTATGAGACAAAGGTCAGAAGTAACCTTTTTCAACTCAATTTTAACCACATCAAGATCCTTCATTGTATCAACAAGTTGCAGTTTTGCTTCCTCAAAATACTTAAGAAGGTCATGAACCACTTCAGCAGAGACCATATCCTCATTCTCAACATCTTGGTGTGAGTAGGCATAAAAACATGAGGCATTAGGTGCACCATCTTCTACAAGAGTTCTTTTCTTCCTCCCTTTTGATTCGAAACCAAAACCTTTCTCAAGAAATCCCTTTGCAAAATCACCATAGTGAGATGAAGAAGATGACATTCTTGATAAACCAAAGAATAACCTAGAGTATACGTACGTGACTTACGTAACTCAATAGGTCGGGTACTTAGAAGGTTTGTTAGGGTAGGGAATTTAGGGTTTCCTTAATTGACTCGTGCCAGTTACACGGGTAAACATGTACGAGATCAATCTCGACCCAGAAAAGGTACAAAAGTGATACGCACACAACCTTGTGAAGACTCTTGCAAATTGAAGAAATCTTAATGACTCTAAAAATCTATGTCTCACAGAGAAGCAGTTTTAGAGTACATGAGTAGCACCTTGTTTAACCAAAAAGAAAAACAATGACACATCAAATACAAATACTTGTACAAGTATTATTATTTAAAAAAAAGATATTCATGCTAAGAACGATAAGAAAATAGCTTGAGAATCCAAGAATACTATGACGCAAGTATACCTGAGCATATCTCTCAACCAGGATTTTTGTGTGAGAGATTTCAACCTTGTGATCAATTTGCACAAGTATGAGCTTTTAGATCATCAAATGAATATCGCTTTTGGTTAAACCCCTTTATTCTGTACTTTGGAAGAAGACTCTTACGATGTGAAAAATTATCATAAAATTTACTATCATCATAATATGACACATAGTAAGGATTTTTACCTGAAGAGTGTTGTCTAGATGGAGTACATAGTTTGTTGACGATTTCCTTATATCCCTCAATAATCAATCTTAGGTTATCATCCATCCGCTCATATCTGCATTCTTTACTTGATAAATGATTCACATCAGAATTTTTATTATCACCAATAATGATAGGAGAGAGAACAGTAGTTCTTCTTGGACGATATTTGTTAACGGGTCTATAATGCTTTTGTGCATTTGAGGAACTCATCGAACTGACCTTCTTGGTAGGGAACACAGTATGTGAACCAAAACCAATTGGTTTAGACATACGAATGTCAGTTACACCTTTAAGAATTAAATATAAGGTGTGTTGAAGTTGAATCAAATATTTGTTTTTCAACTTAGATTTCCTTTTTTGGACAATGTGCCCTTTTGAATCACAAAACAGACACACTTTCTGATCACGCGAGTGATTAGAGATCTCAGACCTGACATTATCGTTTGGAGATGTCTTTCTTCCAATAGATGTGTGAATCCCCTCCACAATAGTTTGAGTGGGAAGGGAATCTGAAATTACTTCTGAAACTGGAGCTCTTTCAGTTTGAATAGAAGTAGATGGTATAATAGACTTTTCTGAACATCCTTGAATGGAGAGTCTTCTCAAGAGATGTTCAACATCTAAGGCATCTTTTTTAAGCTTTGCCTCAAGTAAGATACGAGTTGATCGAACTTCAGGTTTTTCTTTCTAAGGAGCCTTTTCACTGGATCCACAGTCTTTTACTACACCAAGACGAACATTGACATGTTTTTTTAACTGTTAGAATCTATCAGCTTGAATTCTAACAAGGTTTAGAATTAATTTACTCTCTCTAGTTGTTTCCTCTTGAATAACAAAGTCATATTCATTAGAAACAAACATGTCAATGTTAATCTGTTTCGTTTGAACACTAGGTTCGTCTATAACAGAGATTGAGGGATCTTTCTCTTTGATAGATGTTAAGTGCATATTTTGCATATATTTAGTGTCAAATCCATGCTAGTAGTTGCTTAGTTTCTTGCAAATTATTGAATATTACGTTTCTTTTGTTTTGTTTATGTTTTGCTAGGTGAATCATCCAAAAGAAGTGAATTGGCACATATTTGTGCAATAAAAGAAGTTAGCCGCAAGCGGCGAAGGGACAAAGACCAAGGAGAGTTCGTTTATATCTAAGAGTGCTTTCTATCAGCTTGAAGAGGACGAAGCAATCAGCAAAAGAACGAACTCATTCCGACATCATATGAAGAAACTATGAGCAAAAGAGTATGTTAAGCTTGTCAGTTCCACGGGACTGGCAGTTAACTAAGAAGGAAACAAAGAAATTGCACTGTCAGTCTTGCAAGACTGACAGTTGAAGTGTAAATTGTTAAAGGCACCAGCCATGTATTGATTACGACTGTTAATAGAAGTTTCGATGAATGGTGATAGCAGTAGAGAAGGAGAAGTGATTGGTGGCATGGATCAATGGAATGTACTGGTTGAACGGTGTTGTGGCTGGTGATTGGCAGAGACAATGATGCTGAGATTGTAAGTGACGATGAGTCAGCTGTGATGGAGAAGCTCGAGTTAATGGCAGGGATGAAGAGAACTCGAGCTTGGTATGTTGTTTCCATGACTGATGTTGACGCTGGTTTTGGAGATGACTGTTGTTGATACGAAACGATAAGAATGGGTGGAGCTTGTGGGATTGATGCTGGAAGAGACGATGATCGAAAGCTCAGGCTATGGTGAAGATGAAGTAAGAGTATGTGGTGCTTGTGCTGGAGTCGGAAGACTCGATTGAAGTTGTTACTGACGATCAACATCAGTGATGAAGAGTGAGCCATGGCTGTTACCACCATCGATAGAGTTTAAGATGAGAAAGAAAGAACGAGTCGAGTTAGTTTGATCTTGGCAGCGTGTATGATTGTTAGTAATGAGAAACTGGGCTGTGAACAGGGTTGAGACCGAGAAAGCTTAGGTGCAGAGAAGAACTGAAGTTGGTACGAATAGGATTTTTCACGTATAGCATGGTATACGTGAGTTGTTGAATATTCTGATCAAATATTCAAATATAGATTAAATATGATTTCATTAAATAGAGATGTAGAAGAGATAAAAACCAAAGTGGTTAATAACTGATTTTGGTTGATTACAAGTTGAAAGAACTTGACTGTTCAAGTTTGAAGGTATTTCTGTTGTTCGCAATAGACACGAGGGATGTGTTTTTGTAGAAAATCTGATATCAAAGACTTAATGAAAAACTTAACACAAGAATGACTTAAACAAACTCTATTCAATTGATATGAACGACTCATGGCTCAACGCCTATTTATATGATTAACAAACTTGACTCTCAAGTAAAAAGACTTTCCTAACATAATCAAACTCTAACAAAGAAACTTCTATACAATTATTACGCAAACACAGTCTTAAAACTCGTAATACTTGCAACCCAAGTAAACTTCTAAATACCGTACCACTGGATAACAATACTTGTTGATCCATTCACAACGTATCAACTGTACCAGTTGATCCAACCACATTCTGTCAACTCTCATAGTTGACCCATACTATTGTATCAACAACGCTTGTTGATCCATTCAGTCTTCTTCATAGTATCTTGGTTTATTCTCCAACATCCTCCCTTAAACCAAGATACTCTTTGATAATCATTCCCAATTTTCCACGCAAGTAAATGAAAGTGTTAGACTTCAAAGACTTGGTGAAAATATCATCCACTTGCTCTTCACTTTCAACAAACTCCACAACTATCTCCTTGTTACTGACAAGCTCTCTGATGTAATGATACTTAATATCAATGTGTTTACTTTTCCCATGAAGCACATGATTCTTAGTTAGTGAAATTGTAGACTTGTTATCACAAACTATTGTTGGTGTTGTTTGTTCTTGAAACAATGACTTCAGCATCATTCTTAACCATACAGCTTGTGTAGCACAATTTCTAGCAGTTATATATTCAGCTTCTGTTGTAGATAATGCAACAACTTGTTGCTTCTTAGATGACCAAGAGAAAAATCCAGTTCCCAACTGAAATCCATAACCTGATGTACTTCTTCTTCCTTTTGTATCTCCAGCCCAATCACTATCAGTAAAACCAACTAACTTTGGATCTTCTGAAACAACATAAAATATTCCCAAACTAGTTGTTCCTTTGACATATCTCAGAATACGTTTTGCAGCATGTAAATGATATTGTCTTGGTGACTCCAAAAATTTGCTAACCAAACCAACTGCATACATGATATCAGGTCTTGTAGCAGTCAGATATCTGAGACATCCAAGAAGACATTTAAAATCTATTGGATTTACTAGCTCTCCTGTTCCATCTTTAGTCAACTTCAATCTTTCTTCTATTGGTTTTAAAATTGGATTACAATTATCCATCTTGAAACGCTTCAAAATTCCTTCTGCATACCTTTGTTGATTAATAAAAATTCCTCTTTCATTTTGTTGTACTTCAATACTAAGAAAATATAACATCAAACCAAGGTATGTCATCTCAAATTCCTTCACCATATCCTCCCTGAATTCCTTGATCATCTCAGGACTATTTCCAGTAAATATAAGATCATCTACATATAAACATACTACAATATGATTGCCAAGAGTATCAGCTTTCAAATATAGAGTATGCTCATGTGGACATCTTGTAAATCCTTTATGAATGAAATAAGAATCAACTCTTGTATACCAAGCTCTTGGTGCTTGTTTCAAACCATACAAGGCCTTGTTTTGCTTGTATACTTCATTATCCTTCCCCTTCATAATGTAACCAGCTGGTTGCTCAACATAAACTTCTTCTCCAAATACTCCATTAAAGAATGGTGACTTCACATCCATCTGAAAAATCTTCCAATTCTTTTGTGAAGCTAAAGCAATAATCATTCTTACTGTATCAAGTCTTGCAAATGGTGCAAATACTTCTGAGTAATCAACTCCTTCTCTCTGTCTATATCCCTTAGCAACTAATCTTGCTTTCAATCTTTCTTTTTCATCGTTTGACTTATATTTTGTTTTGTAAAACCACTTGACACCAATAGGTTTCTTTCCTGGTGGAAGTGTTGTCAGTTCCCAAGTGTTATTCTTCTCAATTTACTCCAATTCTTCATTCATGGATTGAATCCAACTTTGTTCTTTAACAGCTTCTTCATAAGCTACAGGATCACAATCTCCAAATAGTGCAAAATTCACCACATCATCATCAGTATCTTCATTATCTCTTGATAAAACATAGTTATTCAACCTAGCAGGTGTGATATATTTCCTTCTTGGTCTTGCAGTTTCTTGTTGTGGTGTTGCTTCTGTTGTTGCTTCTTCATGGTGCTCTTCAGTATTGTCTTGAATCTGTATTTCTTCTTCAACTACAATTGGGACTGATCTTACAGCAGTAGATGGATCAACAAGGAGTGTTGATCCATTATTATTTGAATCAACATTCATTGTTGATCCAGTGTTATGTGGATCAACATTTGTTGTTGATCCATTATTCCAGTTCCATTTTGAATCTTCATCAAAGATCACATCTCTACTTGTAAACACTTTTCCTGCTTCTGGGTTGTATAATTTATATCCTTTGGTTACTGAACTATAACCAACAAGGATACACTTCTGACTCTTGTCATCCAATTTTTTTCTTAGTTCTTTGGGTACATGTGCATATGCAATACACCCAAAATTCTCAGATGTCTTACACATGGTCTTACACCTCTCCAAGATTCTTCTGGTGTTATATTGTTCAAACTATTTTTAGGACATCTGTTGAGTATATACACAGCTGTGTCAACTGCATAACCCAAAAAACTTTTTGGTAAATCTTTTGTTCTTCTTATAGTTCTTTCCATCTTCATTATGGTTCTATTCCTCCTCTCTGTAACTCCATTATGTTGTGGTGTATATCTTGTAGTTAGTTGATGTTGAATGCCATGTTCTTCCATAAAATTGTAAACAACAGTATATTCTTTGCCTCTATCAGTTCTCAAGATCTTGATACTCTTACCAATTTGTTTCTCAGCATAAGCTTTGAAACTTCTAAAAGCTTGAAATGCATCACTCTTTTGTTTAAGAAATAAACCCATGCCTTTTTACTAAAATCATCAATGAAAGTTATAATATAATTATTACCTCCATGTGAAGTTACTTCAATATGACCACACAGATCACTATGAACAATTTCCAATTGTTGATCAGCTCTTCTATCTTTGTTGACTATGAATGGATCTCTGTGCTGCTTGCCAAAGATGATTCTGGTACCTCAATAAAGGGTAAGCCTGACACTATCTCCTTCTTTGCTAAAGTTTGCAAACTGTTAAAGTTCACATGTCCCATCCTCTTATGCCATAACCAAGAATCATTATGAACACTGCTACTATAAAAACTTTCCTTTTGATGTTGAATATTCAAAGGAAATAACATGTTCTTGGTCATCTGAACTTTAGCTGTCAACCTTCTTTTTCTATCTCTGATGAAGCATAAACCATTATAAATATTCATAGAATATCCTCTTTCAGACAACTGACCCATACTCAACAAATTTTGATGTAAACCTGGAACATAAAATGCATCCATGATGTATGCTTTTGAACCGTTCTTAAGTACAATTCCAATTCTTTCTTTTCCCATAAATGGAATTGTAGAACTGTTACCAAACTTTATTGTTGATCTAACAGATTCATCAAGCTTATCAAATAAATCTTTTCTTCCACACATATGATTGCTACAACTAGTATCTAAATACCACTTAAGTTGTGGTTGTTCTTCTGCTGTGTGACATGCAAGTAGCATGTTTTCATCCTTCTTTTCTTCTTCTTCTTGACTTTCTGCAATATTAGCTTTGAAATTTGCTTTATAATTATTATCAAATGTCTTTCTTGGTTTTGGACACTCAGAAATATGTCCAAAATCTCCATAATTATAACATGTATTTTTGATCTATCAAATGGCTTCCTATAATTCCCATTATTTGATCTCCCTTCATTATTGTATCCTCCTTGAAAACCTCCAGCATTAGGTTTTCCTTAATTGTTTCTCCAGTTAACTTGACTCTGAAGTGCCTCTTCAACTTGTTTTGCAGCAACTGTTTTCTCTTGTAATCTTTGTTCATAAGATTGTAATGATCCCAACAACTCATTAAGAGTCATAGTTGCAACTGTGTTGTATTCTTCTATGGAAGTAACCTTTGATTCAAACTTCTCAGGTAAGCTTCTTAAGATCTTCTCTTCAATGGATGAATCTTCTATAGTATCCCATTGGCCTTCATCTCATTTACAAGATTCAATGTCTTTGAGAAATTTTTTGAAATTGTTTCAGTTGTCTCCATCTGCAACAGTTCATATTTTCTTTTCAAAGTTTGTAACCTAACCTTCTTGACCTTGTCAGATCCTGTATAATAACTTATCAATCCATCCCATGCTCTTTTAACATCTTTGATATAGATAACTCTATCCATAAGTGATTCATGAATACCCTGATGAGGAATATATGTAGCTTTAGAATTCTTCTTTCTGTTTTCAGTTAACAGAGTTAGCGCAACTCCTTCAACTTCTGCTCCTTCTGCTGGTTCTACATAACCATCTTTCACGATATCCCATAACTCTTGGTATATAAAAATATTCTCCATCTGCGACCTCCAGTGGTCAAAGTTTTTTCCTTCAAAAACCGGTACCTTAATTGAACTTAAACTCGTCATCTTTTTCAACTCAATAACTCATACCCACAGCCCTAGAATCTGATATCAGTGCTCTGATACCAGATGTAGAAAATCTGATATCAAAGACTTAATGCAAAACTTAACACAAGAATAACTCAAAGAAACTCTCTTCAATTGATATGAACGACTCATGGATCAACAACCTATTTATATGATTAACAAACTTGACTCTCAAGTAAAAAGACTTTCCTAACATAATCAAACTCTAACAAAGAAACTTCTAGACAATTCTCACGCAAACACACTCTTAAAGCTCGTAATACTTGCAACCCAAATGCCGTACCACTGGATAAACAATACTTGTTGATCCATTCACAACGTATCAACTGTACCAGTTGATGCAGCCACATTCTGTCAACTCTCATAGTTGATCCATACTATTGTATCAACAATGATTGTTGATCCATTCAGTCTTCTTCATAGCATCTTGGTTTATTTTTCAATAGTTTTTCATATGGGTAAGAAAGAGATACGTCTCTTGAGATCTTATAAAAGGACTCACGCAAATCAGACAGAACAGTGTTGTATTATCTTATCCTTTCTCTTGTTGTATTGTAAAGCGAGTGGGAATACCATAGAGTTTAGGGGTGATATGCCGATATTGTTGATCGTCAATCACGCAAAGGCTTGTTATATCCTGGAAGGGATTGGCATTCGATCCCTTCAACAACTCTAATCGAGTGGGAGCAAATAACGCTTTAAAGAAAGCGTGCTACGCGCCTCAAGCCATTACGACTGTTGTTTCCTTTCCATTGCAGGCATAAAATCTCCAACAATTTTAAAGAGTTATTTGATAATGGATATCGAAACAATCACTGGTTTGTTTGTGGATGGCGTATGAATCAGAAGCTACTCGAGTTTTGTAGAAGTTTTATCATTGCATTACACAGGAACGCTGCGAATGAAAATTTTGGATTCAAATAAGTCCAAACTGGGTTGTTTTGGTAATTGATTTCAACGAGTTCAAATCATTGAAATCAGTCTATAGTATTTCAGCGTTTGGTAGTGATCCAAATATATGATTGGAGGAGTACAAGACATGAGGACGTTTGGAGTTTTCTGACACTAACCTTCTTCAGTAAAGCCTCCTCTTCCATTATTGAGTCGTTTAAATTATTAAGTCATTGTATTTCTTAATAATCAGTGTAATTTTCTTTTGTGGCCATAGAATATAAAGAATGGAAGAAAATAGAGGGCAGACTCCTCCAGCCATGGCGGTGGTATATCTCGAAAGATTAGAGAATTTTCAATCGAGAGTTGTCTGGTCTAGCCGTGTGAATAATGATTTCAATTATTCGGCAAGAGGTGGACGACAAAGAAAACGATCAGTACAAACTAACTTTACTTTGATTATAACAACATGATAGAGTATACCCTAGATATTGATTGATTGAGTTTGCAATCATACGATGAATACTAATCTGGAAGAATGAAAATATCTGATAATATTGAATACTACTGGGAATTAGTGTTCACATCTATCCACAAACCAGTGATGCATATATTTGAGGTAATTGAACTGTGGGGGTGTTATACTTGTATGTGAATTTGGTTCATGTTTATGTTACCGTTGCATGAATTTTGTTTTGAGGGTCATGCAAATAGGGAAAATCAGTAAGGTAAACTAGATCACGAATATTTGCAAATACTTAGAATTTTACATAGTGTTTTGTTAGCCATTACATTCCATGATGGTGTGAAATATAATGCAAATTTCTGATGCATATATTTGGAGTAATGAAACTGTGGGGTAAGTTGAATTCTTGAAATATGGTTGTTAATGATGGTTTGGTTATCACCTTCACCATGTTTGCTGTCCCATTATTGTTATTCATGAAACATCATGGTTTCTCATTTCTGTGGTAAAATGGTGCTGCGAGTGCACTATAGGATCTATAGAAATATGTAAATAGGTCAATAATGATGAAACTTCAATTAGAATTTCATTTGATGATTTTCTTGAATAACAAAATTGTAGGGGGTATTAGAGTGGTATGCACTGTCCCTTTGACAAGTGAAAATGCTAAAGTGTAAACTCTTATTCAAGATGTTGAACTAATTGGGGATACCATTAATTCATTGGGATAGCCCCTCCATTTTCATATCCAGATATTCCATGGAGTTTCAGGCATATCCCTGAATTATGGTACAACGGTAAAGGGCAAGGATGAGTTCTGAGGCTAACTAGAATTTGTTGAACAGATGAAAGTCTGGCCGAGCTACATTACTTAGGCTTATGCTTGATAGGCAAGTGATTTCTCTAGTGAATGACTGTCTAATCTGCAGCAGTAAGTGAGGTGAATGCAGTAATCCTAGTTAGAACAAAATGTTGGACCCTATCTGTTCACATGGTTAGTCGAATTCAGTGGCTCTTGGCGATTATGGATGGATGTACGACCAACCATAATCACACCCAAATACATCTTGATCTCCTTATTAGAGATGTATATTTTGAGAGTATTAATGGTTAGACTCGGTGCGTAGGGATGTTGTGGTGGAGTAGTGCGTCCAAGGCACTTAGGGTCTATGTATAAGAATGTATACAGATCAAAATGATTGAACCACTGGACTTCGTAACAGATGTAGATGGTTACGGGATTTTTTGAATCCAAAGCTCTTGAAATCTCAAATTTCTAAAACTATGAAAATATCATAGTATTGTGATGTGGCTATCATTAGATTTTGAATCTAATAGATGAGGACAATCTACTTTGGTGAAAGACCTTTTCGGAATGACTTAAATTTAGCCTGCCAAAACCTTTTTGAAGGGGGGAAGTTTAGTTTGGCAATCCCTTTTGTAGGGATTTGCAGTTGAAAGAATTCATGTTGAATTCTTTGTACATAGTGAATATGGGATTTAAACCTCCATGATATTGAATTACCGGTAATGGTAATCCGACCAACCACTAGGAAATGACTAGTTCGTCGGTTTAATGGGTAAAAACAAGTTACTGATAAGTGATTAGTTTCAACACTTAAGTTTTGAATCCCATGATTGTGAAAATGAGTATTGATGTGTACCGTTATGAATAGAGGTTGATCTAATAGTCTTAATGGAGTCCGGTTCTTTATGAACAAGTATTCTAAATAACGGGAAAACTGAAAGGATTTCATTTATGTGAGAATAGAAGTGGTGTCGCTTCTCATAAGAGTGAGGTTCTCTTGGGATTGCTCATGAAACCAGGCAAGCACAAGGCCATAATAGTGCTAGGTGAAAATCAAACTCATTAAAGGTATCGATGTTTCCATGTGTGTGGTGTTTCCGGCTGTGTCACAATGGAGTAGAGGTTTAAAGCCAAGGCTACCATCAACTTCGACGTAACTTTGAAACATTTACACTAAGCAAAAGTTTAATCTTCGTGACACCTTTGTGTATGCATGGAGACATCACGTTACTCGTTAAATTATTAACATATTTAATTTAGTGGGGGATTGTTGAATATTATGATCAAATATTCAAATATAGATTAAATATGATTTCATTAAATAAAGATGTAGAAGAGATAAAAACCAAAGTGGTTACATAACTGATTTTGGTTGGTTACAAGTTGAAAGAACTTGACTGTTTCAAGTTTGAAGGTGTGTCTGTTCGCAATAGACACGAGGGATGTGTTTTTCATATGGGTAAGAAAGAGATACGTCTCTTGAGAACCTATAAAAGGACTCATGCAAATCAGACAGAACAGTGTTGTATTCTCTTCTCCTTTCTCTTGTTGTGTTGTAAAACGAGTGGTAATACCATAGAGTTCAGGGGTGATATGCCGATATTGTTGATCGTCAATCATGCAAAGGCTTGTTGTATCCTGGAAGCAATTTGCATTCGATCCCTTCAACAACTCTAATCGATTGGGAGCAAATAACGCTTTAAAGAAAGCGTGCTACACGCCTCAAGCCATTACGACTGTTGTTTCCTTTCTATTACAGGCATAAAATATCCAACATGAGTTACGGCCAAGAGAAAGAAAACTCAGCAGAATAGTTTTCTCACGATTACCAGAGTATCCGTGAATGGCAGTGAACAGAATATAAATTCCACAAGAAAATATTTTTCACGGTAAGATAATTTACCGAGAGAATGAGACTGGAAAACAGAAAGTCAGGGAAGAAAATATTTCACGGAGGCATAAGTATCCGGTGATTCTGACGGAGAAAATAAAATCCAGGGGAAATTATTTCTCACAGTGGGATGACTGGTCGCAGGAAGTAAAAGGTGAAGAGTAGAAATATGCCTCAGTTCCCTGTAACTGACAAGCCAATGACGAAACGGGCTGGACCTTAACAACTTGTTCGTGGGCCCATTAGCTGGGGCTGAGTTTCTTTGCACGACCAAGACTTGGGCGTGACTTGTACTTGGGAATTGTGAATATTTTTGGCAACCATTCGACACGGGATTTTATGCACGGGCACGACTACATTTGGGACACCTATAAAAGAGATGTTTCTATAACTTCTAAGAAAAAAAAGATCTTTTAATCTTTTAATCAAGCCATTGGAGAGTGTAAATATTTCTTTACAATTTTATCATATGAAACTCATGGGTTTTGTTAGTACCATGAGTAGCTAAACTTCTTAGTGATTGGGGATGAATTCTAAGTTCTAGACATAATTTGAATTATTATATAAATCTATTTTGAAGTTCTTCACATGATTATTGATTGTTTATACTAATTAGAATATTTATGATTGATTAATAGATTGTTTAGGCGGCCAACTGAATTAATTTGTTGATTCAATCAAATGCTAGTATTGAGTTAGGAGATAAGTAATAGTCGAATAGTTCATACAAAAGTAGAGAACACAAGTCCTTGCAGAGGGATTTTGTGTAGCAATTGTGTGTATAAACAACACTAGAAAATGGACCTTGAGCTAAGAGTCTAACTGCTAGGATCAATCTATAATTCGTAAAAAATAAAGCATTCAAACAAATTACACCTTGAGTGAGATACTACTAGGTGGTTTCGACGAATAGAATCTGGTATTGGAGAGCTTCCGTACTTAGTGATTTAAGGAATTTAGGGGATAACACTGAGCTAGTTGTTATTCCACAGTTGGTAATAATCTGTGATTAATTGTATTAATGGATGAATATAATAACTTGATGACAGTTTAGTAACGAAGAAGGATTCCCTGATCATATTTCTCCCCATTACTTGCAATCTTAATTACTTTTCATTGCTTTATTATTTATTTAGCTTTTAAAATCTAAAACAAAACCCCCCATTGTGACATTTTTGACAACTAAATCTCCCTGCTCTTCGTGGGAACGAACCTTATTTACAGCTATATTATCATTAGTAAAGTAGAATATAAGTGAATTAATTTGAGCACCTACGACACGCATCAAATTTTGGCGCCGCTGCCGGGGAGCAGTCGGTAGCTTTAGTTGTTATTTATTTTTCTTTTTCTTTTGTTTTTAATTTTCTTTTAGTTTTTAGTTTTGTTCTTTAGATTTTTGTTTAGGTACTTGATCTCTGGCATCCAAGGATTGGAATTACGCGAGGTGTGGAATTCAAACTCGCAAGGAAACAATACTACAAGCACGTCCACAGTTGCAACCAGAACCTTCTACAGAAGAAATGGTTAATACAGACGACGAGATAGATCCTCCACCTCCACCACCTCCACCTCCAGAGAAGAAGTTAGGAGAGTTGACATCTCCATGCTTAGATTCGCAACCACTGTGCATTAGAATCACCAACCCAGTGGAGCTGAAGTCGAATCTGCTTCACCATTTACCAAAGTTCAAGGGACATCTTGGTGAAGATCTGAACCGTCATCTTCAAGTATTTCAGCACAAGATGACAAGTCTTAGGAAAGGTACTGAAGACAAAGATATGGCTATGCTACAAGCCTTTCCGTTTTCACTAATATATTTAGGAGAAGAATGGTTGTATTACCTTCCTCCGGGAAGCATTACAACATGGACTGAGATGAAAAAGCTATTTCTACAGAAGTATTTTCCTGCTTCTAAGGCGGCCTCCGTTCGTAAAGAGATTAGTAGCATTTTACAAATTACTGGGGAGTCTCTACACGAATATTGGCAGAGATACAAGAGGTTGGTGTCTAGTTTCCCACACCATAATATATCTTCAACACTCATCATTCAATACTTCTATGAAGGATTACTTCCAGAGCAGAGGAATTTGATTGATGCAGCCGCTGGTGGTTCACTTACTGAGAAGACAATCTCGCAGGCAACCAGTTTGATTGAGAGTATGGCTGCCAATGCTCAACAATTCTAAACCAGAAACAACTCTAATGTCAGAAGAGTTAGCGAGATAGGAGAATCTGCACAATCAGAGCAACGGATGAACAACATAGAGAAGGTAGTACAACGAATGGCAGCAGTAATCATTCTTAGTTACGAAGAAGAGTCTGAACAGGTGAATGTTGTGTTCCCTAATCAGAAGCCAAGGTATGATCCCTATTCTAATACTTATAATCCAGGTTGGAAGGATCACCCAAATTTCAGCTATGCAAATCAGCAAGCTGCAACTCCTAATCCTTATGGGCGACAGAGTGGTTTTCAACAACCACAGTTCCGACCAAAACCTCCACCTCATCCTCAACAACAGACTCAAAATTCTAGTTTAGAGTAAATGATGAAGATTATGATGCAGAAGCAAGATACAAATGCTCAAGAACAGAAAGCAAACTCTCAGCGTCAAGATGCAATTCTGCAGAAACAAGATATGGCTATCGAAGACCTGCAACTTCAAACGGGACAGTTATTTACAGAAATGAATCAACTGAAAGCACAGAATTCGAAAAAGTTGGCATAAAAAACGTTTGTGAATCCTAGAGATAATGTCAATGCAGTGTTTTTGAGGAGTGGAAAGCAAACAGAAGAGCCAAAACGACAAGAAAAGGTTAGTCCCGACATAGAAAAAGAAGTAGAGGTGGAAACCATTCCAAAGGAAAAGCCAACCTCAACTGGCCAACCTAGGGACACAATTCCTACTTTTAACACACCACCTCATTTTCTAGTCGTTTTGCCAAGTCAAAGAAGCAAACTCTAGACAAGGAGATTATGGATATTTTCAGCAAGGTGCATATCAACATACCATTTATTGAGGCCATCAGAACGATACCCAGGTATGCCAAGGTTCTGAAGGATTTGTGCACAAGGAAGGAGAGGTTGATTGCTAAAGAGATCACTCAGGTGGGAGAAAGTGCTTCAACTATGTTGCCAAAGAAGATGCCTGAAAAGTGTAAAGATCCTGGTGGTTTTACAGTGCCAATTACTATTGGTGAAAAACGGTTCGAGCGTGCTTTTCTTGATTTGGGAGCTTCCATAAGTGTGATGTCATCCGATGTTTATGATTCTTTGAATCTGGGACCTTTAAAGGTGGCATGGATTATCATTCAATTAGCTAATAAGTCTAACATATATCCTAAGAGACTCGTGGAAGACGTGTTGGTGTAAGTGAATGAACTAATATTTCCGGTTGATTTCTTTGTTGTGGATATGCAGAATGGGGACAATTGTTCGTCTACTTCATTACTTCTTGGGAGACCATTTATAAGGACTGCTAAGACGAAGATTGATTGTGATACCGGGACACTCACTATGGACTTTGACAAAGAGGTTATACGCTTCAATATTTTTGAAGCTATGTGTTATCCAAGTGATATCCATTCCGCATTTTTTGTTGATGGTATTGGTTCGTTAGCACAACAGATGTTTGATTTGAACAAAGAAGATGAAATTGAATCTGTGCTGCAAAATAGCATTGATTTGGACGTCCATGGCATGTCTAACTTGCACATTGATATTCTCAAGGAGTTTGTTGAGGAATGTGGTGCTTTAATGGCATCACAAGAAGTTGGAACATGTAATATTTTATATATCTCTTTACCTATAACTGATGAAGTTCCTTTACCTTCTGTTGTGCAGGCACCTAAATTAGAGCTGAAACCTCTACCTGATCACTTAAAGTACGCTTAATTTGGTGGTGGGGAAGATCTACCAGTTATTATTGCAAAGAATCTCACAACAGTACATGAAGAACGCCTCCTTAGGGTTCTGAAAGAGCACAAAACGACTATTGGTTGGACAATTGCTGATATCAAAGGCATTAGTCCATCCATGTGCATGCATAAAATACTTATGGAAGATGATATCAAGCCAGTACATGATGCTCAGCGTAGGATTAACCCCCAATGAAGGAGGTGGTGAAGATAGAGATCCTCAAATTACTAAGTGTGGGGGTGATTTACCCAATTTCTGATAGCAAATGGGTTAGTCCAGTGCAAGTGGTGCCTAAGAAATCAGGTGTCACTTTTGTTAGAAATCAAGATGATGAACTCGTTCCTACAAGAGTTCAAACAGGATGGCGAGTGTGCATAGACTACAGAAAGCTCAATTCGGCTACCTGCAAGGATCACTTTCCTTTGCCTTTCATTGATCAGATGCTAGAGAGGTTAGCTGAATATTCACATTATTGATTTTTGGATGGTTATTCGGGCTACAATCAAATTTTTATTGCACCGTAGGATCAAGAGAAGACTACTTTTACTTGTACTTTCGGTACATTTGCATACAGAAGAATGCCATTTGGTCTTTGCAGTGCGCCCGCCACTTTTAAGAGATGGATGGTTAGTGTTTATGGATGAATTTAGTGTTTATGGCGATTCATTTGATATTTGTTTAAATAGTTTTGAACTTGTGCTTAAAAGATGCGTAGATACTAATTTGGTTTTAAACTGGGAGAAATGCCACTTTATGGTAAACCATGGAATTGTACTTGGCCACATCATGTCCTCCCAAGGGCACGAAGTAGACAAGGCAAAGATAGAATTGATTAGGAACTTACAATACCCCACTTCGGTGAGGGGAATTCGCTCGTTTCTTGGTCATGCAGGTTTCTATAGGAGGTTTATCAAAGATTTCTCCAAAATCTCAATGCCGATGTGCAAATTATTGCAAAAGGAGGTTGCCTTTAACTTAGACCAAGAGTGCAAGGATTCCTTTAATAAATTGAAGGAATTGTTGACTACTGCCCCAATTATTAAATCACCTGACTGGAGTTTGCCATTCGAGTTAATGTGTGATGCAAGTGATTATGCAATCAGAGCTGTTTTGGGTCAGTAAGTAGACAAGAGGTCACATGTGATTTATTATGCATCAAGGACCCTTAATGAAGCTCAAGTCAACTATTCAACCACCGAAAAGGAGTTGCTGGCTATAGTATTTGCATTGGAAAAATTTAGAGCTTATTTAGTGGGTACCAATGTGATTGTATATTCTGATCATGCAGCACTACGGTACCTATTAAAAAAGAAGGAGGCTAAGCCAAGACTCATACGTTGGATTCTTTTGTTACAAGAATTAAATATGGAATTAGAGATAAGAAAGGTGTTGAGAATACAGTTGTTTCTGAAGAAGAACTTCCCTTACATGATCGTTTTCCTGACGAACAACTTTTCTCGATTGAAGAATCAACACCTTGGTATGCTGATATATTGAACTACTTGGTTACAAGTAAAGTACCTAGTACAATGTCTACTTTTCAAAAGCTAAAGCTTAAGAAAATAGCCAAGCAGTATGTGTGGGATGAGCCCTACTTGTGGAAATATGGTGCTGATCAAATTATCCGCAGGTGCGTACCAAACTCTGAATTTCAGTCAATTCTATCTTTTTGTCATTCTTATGCTTGTGGTGGTCACTTTGGTTCTAAACGTACCGCTCTCAAAGTCCTTGAGAGTGGCTTTTATTGGCCTACCCTATTTGAAGATGTATATGCTTTTTGCAAATCTTGTGATAGATGTCAACGAACGGGAAATCTAGGTGCTCGAAATCAAATGTCACTCAATCCTATTTTCACTGTCGAGATATTTGATGTGTGGGGCATTGATTTTATGGGTCCTTTTATTAATTCGAATGGAAAATTTTATATACTTCTTGTTGTGGATTATGTTTCTAAATGGGTGGAAGCTAAAGCTACCCCTACTAATGATTCTCAAGTTGTTTGTGAGTTTGTGAAGGAATATATTTTATCTAGACATGGTACACCAAGAGTGGTTATCAGTGATGGAGGCTCGCACTTTAAGAAATTTTCATGCTCTCCTTAAGAAGTACAATATCACACACAAGATTGGTACGCCTTATCACCCACAAACTAGTGGTCAGGCTGAAATTTCAAATCGTGAAATTAAGTCTATCCTTGAGAAAACCGTTAATGCTACACGGAAGGATTGGAGTTATAGACTCAACAACATACAAGACACCGATTGGTATGTCTCCATATCGGTTGGTTTATGGAAATTCTTGTCATATCCCAGTTGAACTTGAGCATAAGGCTTTATGGGCGGTAAATATGCGCAACATGGAGTATGATAAAGCGGGGAAACAAAGGCAACTACAAATCAATGAGCTAGAGGAGATACGTAATGATGCTTACGAGAGTGCTCGTATATACAAGGAGAATACTAAACTTTTCCATGACAAGATGATTTTTTGAAAGAGTTTTTTTGTGGGTCAAAATGTTCTTCTATTTAATTATTGTCTTGATTTATTTCTTGGTAAGCTAAGGTCCCGCTGGAGTGGACCGTTTGTTGTTACTAATGTTTTTCCTCATGGTGCAGTTGAGGTTACTAGTTTCGCAACAAGAAAAACTTTCAAAGTAAATGGACATATATTGAAGACATATTACGAAAACTTCCCTACAGAGAATGTGGACGTGATTGAACTTCAGGATCTACTCCCTCTGGAGGAGTAGTAAAGAGAATGCCAAGTCGAGCTGACGATTTTAAACCAAGCGCTTAATGGGAGGCAACCCATAGGTTTTTTTTTTTTTTATCTTACACCCTTTTATTTTTTGTTTTTATTGTTTTCATATCATATTTGCATCCCCATGTTTAATTTCATTGAGTCCGGAATCTATCTTAGAAGAGAATTATGATGAATACCTTTTCGTCAGAAAAATTCAGACTGCGCATAGTTCAGTCCATAGACCATAACTTCTAGACCATTTATTGAAACACTGTGACCTTTTGATACTTTGTATATAAAACGTAGATGAACAACTTTTGTGAAATGGAGTTTTTCCAAATTCCTTACCAATTTGCACATTGTTTGCGTTTTATCTGATGTTACGTCAGAATTCAGATTTTTTCAATTTTACACATTGAGGACAATGTGAAGTTTAAGTGTGGGGGAATATTTTGCATACAAATTTTTCACTTTCTTGTACATTTTTGCATAAAACCTCCAACTTGCATATATTTTAGAGTCACTAGCACACTTCTAGGTATGTTTACATAGAGAATTCTGACCGACATAACTGAACTTGGAAGTGTTAGGGAACTACATTCGGATTTCTTACCAATTAGAGTGTTAAATAATGGATTTAACCATGTCGGTGATGCAAATGAGGTGCAGAGAGAAATGCATTATTAGAGTTGCTGATCAATCATTAGTGGAGACTACCCATTTTCATATCAACCGAGGCACCAGACCAGATTTCTTTATAAATGACTAAAGAGCTTTCTTTTGAGTGTGTGTCACCGTACGTTAGTTCCGGGTAGAATGGTGATCTACCCAAACTCCCACCAATAAAAGCACTACTTTGATCTCTTGAGTGCTATTTTATCAATCATGATGGTGACATCGAATTTCTAACTTACATATCACTTGTAATCTTGTTTGCAGTTAGCACCATCCACTTTATCTCTCTCTAGACCGACAGGTCCATAGAAACAAATCATCATCAACAAGAGGAGCGACATCAAAATCTACAAGGAAAGTTGAATACGTTTAAGGTTTACAGGCAACAATACATAAATGAGCAGATTTCATATTCAAAGTAAAGCAACAAGAGAAGGAGCAGAATTTCTACATGTTGAAGACTTATGTACAAGAGCGAGAATTATCAAGATGAGAGTTCAAGAAGTTTATGATATCAAGACATACAAGTTGTGAAGAATCAAACGGTAAAGTACTTACACCATCGCCTTTGTACTTGCAATTTTATTTTATCTTTATTTGTTTTATTTTCTCTTGTCATTAAAAAAAAATTGGAAAAAAAAAGACGAGAAAATGTTGTTAGGTTCATTATTTGCTTTATTGTTTTGTTTTCATTTTGTGTATTTGTCTTGTCTCAATAAAAAAAGAAAAAAAAAGAAAAAATAATAGAAAAAAAGGAAAAAACAAAAAGAAAAAATGAGAGACAAGAAAAATGTGTGTATCATATTTTGGTTTGTTTTTAGTTTTGTTCTTTCAATAAAGCCAATGGGAAAGAAGGAATATCCATAATGAAGTTTCAAGCAACAAGGATTTGAAGAAAAGAGTTACATTGTCAAGATTCTACGAAGTTCAAGAGTTATCATCAAGAGTTGAAGACCGAAGACGAAGATGAAGACAATGATTGAAGACCGAAGACGTTTCTATGGATGCTGTGAGAGTGGTGCTAACTGCACGTCGAACGGATAACGAGATAAGCAAGCATATTCCCACTTTCGTTAAGTGGTTGATTTCCTTTCGTAGAGATCGTCAAAAAAAATGGGTTTTTCAAAACAATAAAATATATGGGTTTTCAAAACAATTCGGAGGGTTTGGCCTTCCTACTATTCAACGTGTCGCAGGATTCTCTCTTCATTCCTACCTGGACACATGTGTGACCCATAAAAAACTGTTTATTATTGAGAGCAACTTCATAAAACCCTTTCTGGTGAGGCAGAGTCGAGACTTTCGATCACTCCCGAACCTGGATTCTTTCGAGAAAGGATGGTTATTTCTCTCTCAACTTTTAAGGACGATATTGTGTTCATATATATGTCTAACTTCTTATGACTAGTGTGCAGAATTTCTATGTCTTCTTAGCGCATTGGATGCTATAATTTTGGGAGAACTAGTAAGTTGGAAAAGTAGGTTTTGTGGGTATATCTCTTGTAAGCCCTCATGAGACTATAACTCGCCCTCTAGGGACACCTAGGGGTTTAAAGGCCTTTTGCACATGCTAAGTGCAACGTATCCTCAACGATATGGAGTTATTGTATTTTAGATAGTTTGCTCGAGGACTAGCAAAAGCCAAGTGTGGGGGAATTTGTTAAGTGCATATTTTGCATATATTTAATGTCGAATCCATGCTAGTAATTGTTTAGTTTCTTGCAAATTATTGAATATTACGTTTGTTTTGTTTATGTTTTGCTAGGTGAATCATCCAAAAGAATTGAATTGGCACATATTTGTGCAATAAAAGAAGTTAGCCGCAAGCGGTTAAGGGCCAAATACCAAGAGGAGGTCATTCATATCTAGGAGTGATTGCTATCAGCTTGAAGAGGACGAAAGGACGAAGCAATCAGCGAAAGAACGAACTCATTCCGACATCATATGAAGAAACTATGAGCAAAAGAGTATGTTAAGCTTGTCAGTTCCACGGAACTGGAAGTTAACTAAGAAGGAAGCAAAGAAATTGCACTGTCAGTCTTGCAAGACTGACAGTTGAAGTGTAAATTGTTAAAGGCACCAGCCATGCAGATCAGGGGCACCATCTTCTTCCTTACCATCCAGGCGACTAGTTCAGGAAACTGAAATCAGGTAACTGCCATTGGCAGTTGACGGAAACTATGAACGCAGTGGTGGTGCTGAGCCTATGGTCGCTAGATGAACTCAATAGAACAAAGATGGCAGTGAAGAAGAAAAACTTGTGGCTGCTGCTGTTACACGAGATGGATGTGATTGATGGAGCTGCCACTGACCTATGTGTTGATCACGACTGTTAATAGAAGTTTCGATGAATGGTGATAGCAGTAGAGAAGGAGAAGTGATTGGTCGCATGGATCAATGGAATGTACTGGTTGAACGGTGTTGTGGCTGGTGATTGGCAGAGACAATGATGCTGAGATTGTAAGTGACGATGAGTCAGCTGTGATGAAGAAGCTCGAGTTAATGGCAGGGATGAAGAGAACTCGAGCTTGGTATGTTGTTTCCATGACTAATGTTGACGCTAGTTTTGGAGATGACTGTTGTTGATACGAAACGATAAGAATGGGTGGAGCTTGTGGGATTGATGCTGGAAGAGATGATGATAAGCTCAGGATACGGTGAAGAAGAAGTAAGAGTCTGTGGTGCTTGTGCTGGAGTCGGAAGACTCGATTGGAGTTGTTACTGACGATCAACATAGTGATGAAGAGTGAGCCATGGCTGTTACCACCATCGATAGAGTTTAAGATGAGAAAGAAAGAATGAGTCGAGTTAGTTTGATCTTGGCAACGTGTATGATTGTTAGTGACGAGAAACTGAGCTGTGAACAGGGTTGAGACCGAGAAAGCTTAGGTGTAGAGAAGAACTGAAGTTGAATACGAATAGGATTTTTCACGTATAACCTGGTATACGTGAGTTGTTGAATATTCTGATCAAATATAGATTAAATATGATTTCACTAAATAGAGATGTAGAAGAGATAAAAACCAAAGTGGTAACATAACTGATTTTGGTTGGATACAAGTTGAAAGAACTTGAGTGTTCAAGTTTGAAGGTGTGTCTGTTCGCAATAGACATGAGCGATGTGTTTTTGTAGAAAATCTGATATCAAAGACTTAATGAAAAACTTAACACAAGAATGACTCCAACAAACTCTATTCAATTGATATGAACGACTCATGGCTCAACGCCTATTTATATGATTAACAAACTTGACTCTCAAGTAAAAAGACTTTCCTAACATAATCAAACTCTAACAAAGAAATTTCTAGACAATTCTCACGCAAACACACTCTTAAAACTCGTAATACTTGCAATCCACGTAAACTTCTAAATGTCGTACCACTGGATAAACAACACTTGTTAATCCATTCACAACGTATCGACTGTACCAGTTGATCCAACCACATTCTGTCAACTCTCATAGTTGACCCATACTATTGTATCAACAACGCTTGTTGATCCATTCAGTCTTCTTCATAGTATCTTGGTTTATTCTTCAACATCCTCCCTTAAACCAAGATACTCTTTGCTAATCATTCCCAATTTTCCAAGCAAGTAAATGAAAGTGTTAGACTTCAAGGACTTGGTGAAAATATCAGCCACTTGCTCTTCACTTTCAACAAAATCCACAGCTATCTCCTTGTTACTGACAAGCTCTCTGATGTAATGATACTTAATATCAATGTGTTTACTTCTCCCATGAAGCACAGGATTCTTAGTTAGTTAAATTGTAGACTTTTTATCACAAACTATTGTTGTTGGTGTTGTTTGTTCTTGAAATAATGACTTCACCATCATTCTTAACCATAGAGCTTGTGTAGCACAATTGCTAGCAGCTATATATTCAGCTTTTGTTGTAGATAATGCAACAACTTGTTGCTTCTTCGATGACCAAGAGAAAAATGCAGTTCCCAACTGAAATCCATAACCTGATGTACTTCTTCTTCCTTTTGTATCTCCAGCCAATCACTATCAGTAAAACCAACTAACTTTGGATCTTCTGAAACAGTACAAAATATTCCCAAACTAGTTGTTCCTTTGACATATCTCAGAATACTTTTTGCAGCATGTAAATGAGATTGTCTTGGTGACTCCATAAATCTGCTAACCAAACCAACTGCATACATGATATCAGGTCTTGTAGCAGTCAGATATCTGAGACATCCAAGAAGCCATTTAAAATCTGTTGGATTTACTAGCTCTCCTGTTCCATGTTTAGTCAACTTCAATCTTTCTTCTGTTGGTGTTAAAATTGGATTACAATTATCCATCTTGAAACGCTTCAAAATTCCTTCTGCATACCTTTGTTGATTAATAAAAATTCCTCTTTCAGTTTGTTGTACTTCAATACCAAGAAAATATGACATCAAACCAAGGTCTGTCATCTCAAATTCCTTCACCATATCCTCCCTGAATTCCTTGATCATCTCAGAAATATTTCCAGTAAATATAAGATCATCTATATATAAACATACTATAATATGATTGCCAAAAGTATCAGCTTTCAAATATAGAGTATGCTCATGTGGACATCTTGTAAATCCTTTCTGAATGAAATAAGAATCAACTCTTGTATACCAAGCTCTTGGTGCTTGTTTCAAACCATATAAGGCCTTTTTTAGCTTGTATACTTCTTTATCCTTGCCCTCCATAATGTAACCAGCCGGTTGCTCAACATAAACTTCTTCTTCCAATACTCCATTCAAGACTGCTGACTTCACATCCATCTGAAAAATATTCCAATTCTTTTGTGCAGCTAAAGCAATAATCATTCTTACTATATCAAGTCTTGCAACTGGTGCAAATACGTCTGAGTAATCAACTCCTTGTATCTGTCTATATCCCTTAGAAACTAATCTTGCTTTCAATCTTTCTTTTTCACCATTTGACTTATATTTTGTTTTGTAAACCCAATTGACACCAATAGGTTTCTTTCCTGGTGGAAGTGTTGTCAGTTCCCAAGTGTTATTCTTCTCAATTGACTTCAATCCTTCATTCATGGCTTGAATCCAAACTTGTTCTTTAGCAGATTCTTCATAATCTACAGGATCACAATCTCCAAATAGTGCAAAATTCACCACATCATCATCAATATCTTCATCATCTCTTGATAAAACATAGTCATTCAATCTAGCAGGTATGATATATTTCCTTCTTGGTCTTGTAGTTTCTTGTTGTGGTGTTGCTTCTGTTGTTGCTTCTTCATGGTGCTCTTCAGTATTGTCTTGAATCTGTACTTCTTCTTCAACTAGAATTGGGACTGTTCTTACAACAATAGATGGATCAACACTCCTTGTTGATCCATTATTATTTGAATCAACATTCATTTTTGATCCAGTGTTATGTGGATCAACATTCGTTGTTGATCCATTATTCTAGTTCCATTTTGAATCTTCATCAAAGATCACATCTCTACTTGTAAACACTTTTCCTGCTTCTGGGTTGTATAATTTATATCCTTTGGTTACTGAACTATAACCAACAAGGATACACTTCTCACTTTTGTCATCCAATTTTTTTCTTAGTTCTTTGGGTACATGCGCATATGCAATACACCCAAAAATTCTCAGATGTCTTCCACTTGGTCTTACACCTCTCCAAGCTTCTTCTGGTGTTATGTTGTTCAAACTATTTGTAGGACATATGTTGAGTAAATACACAGATGTGTCAACTGCATAACCCCAAAAACGTTTTGGTAAATCTTTTGTTCTTCTTATAGTTCTTGCCATCTCCATTATTGTTCTATTCTTCCTCTCTGGAACTCCATTCTGTTGTGGTGTATATCTTGCAGTTAGTTGATGTTGAATGCCATGTTCTTCCATAAACTTGTCAACAACAGTATATTCTTTGCCTCTATCAGTTCTCAAGATCTTGATGCTCTTACCAATTTGTTTCTCAGCATAAGCTTTGAAACTTCTAAAAGCTTGAAATGCATCACTCTTTTGTTTAAGAAAATAAACCCATGCCTTTCTACCAAAATCATCAATGAAAGTTATAAAATAATTATTACCTCCATGTGAAGTTACTTCAATAGGACCACACAGATCACTATGAACAATCTCCAATTGTTGATCAACTCTTCTAGCTTTGTTAACTGGGAATGGATCTCTATGCTTGCCAAAGATGCAATTTTCACATCTTGATTCTGGTACCTCAATAAAGGGTAAGCCTGACACCATCTCCTTCTTTGCTAAAGTTTGCAAACTGTTAAAGTTCACATATCCCATCCTCTTATGCCATAACCAAGAATCATTATGAACACTGCTACTATAACAACTTTCCTTTTGATGTTGAATATTCAAAGGAAATAACCTGTTCTTGGTCATCTGAACTTTAGCTATCAACCTTCTTCTTCTATCTCTGATGAAGCATAAACCATTATAAATATTCATAGAATATCCTCTTTCAGACAACTGACCCCTACTCAACAAATTTTGATGTAAACCTGGAACATAAAATGCATCCATGATGTATGCTTTTGAACCGTTCTTAAGTACAATTCCAATTCTTTCTTTTCCCATAACTGGAATTGTAGAACTGTTACCAAACTTTACTGTTGATCTAACAGATTCATCAAGCTTATCAAATAAATCTTTTCTTCCACACATATGATTGCTACAACCAGTATCTAAATACCACTTAAGTTGTGGTTGTTCTTCTGCTGTGTGACATCCAAGTAGCGTGTTTTCATCCTTGTTTTTTTTTTTTCTTCTTCTTCTTCTTCTTCTTCTTCTTGACTTTCTGCAATATTAGCTTTGAAATTCGCTTTGTAATTATTAGCAACTGTCTTTCTTGGTTTTGGACACTCAGTAGCAATATGTCCAAAATCTCCGCAATTATAACACTGTATTTTTTATCTATCAAATGGCTTCCTATAATTCCCATTATTTGATTTCCCTTCATTATTGTATCCTCCTTGAAAACCTCCAGCATTAGGTTTTCCTTGATTGTTTCTCCAGTTAACTTGACTCTGAAGTGCCTCTTCAACTTGTTTTACAGCAACTGTTTTCTCTTGTAATCTTTGTTCATAAGCTTGCATTAAGAGTCATAGTCGCAACTGTGTTGTATTCTTTTATGGCAGTAACCTTTGATTCAAACTTCTTAGGTAAGCTTCTTAAGATCTTCTCTACAATGGATGAATCTTCTATAGTATCACCATTGTCCTTCAACTAATTGACAAGATTCAATGTCTTTGAGAAAAAATCTGAAATTGTTTCAGTTGTCTCCATCTGCAACGGTTCATATTTTCTTTTCAAAGTTTGTAACCTAACCTTCTTGACCTTATCAGATCCTGTATAATAACTTATCAATCCATCCCATGCTCTTTTAACATCTTTGATATAGATAACTCTATCCATAAGTTATTCATTAATACCCTGATGAAGAATATATGTAGCTTTAGAATTCTTCTTTCTGTTTTCAGTTAAAAGAGTTAGGGCAGCTCCTTCAACTAATGCTCCTTCTGCTGGTTCTGCATAACCATTTTTCACGATATCCCATACCTCTTGGTATATAAAAATATTCTCCATCTGCAACCTCCAGTGTTCAAAGATTTTTCCTTCAAACACAAGTACCTTAATTGAACTTCAACTCGTCATCTTCTTCAACTCAACAACTCATACCCACAGCCCTAGAATCTGATACCAGTGCTCTGATACCAGATGTAGAAAATCTGATATCAAAGACTTAATGAAAAACTTAACACAAGAATAGCTCAAACAAAATCTCTTCAATTGATGTGAACGACTCATGGCTCAACAACCTATTTATATGATTAACAAACTTGACTCTCAAGTAAAAAGACTTTCCTAACATAATCAAACTCTAACAAAGAAACTTCTAGACAATTCTCACGCAAACATACTCTTAAAACTCGTAATACTTGCAACCCAACTAAACTTCTAAATACCGTACCATTGGATAAACAATACTTGTTGATACATTCACAACTTATCAACTGTACCAGTTGATCCAACCACATTCTGTCAGCTCTCATGGTTGATCCATACTATTGCATCAACAACGCTTGTTGATCCATTCAGTCTTCTTCATAGTATCTTGGTTTATTCTTCAACAATTTTTCATATGGGTAAGAAAGAGATACGTCTCTTGAGAACCTATAAAAGGACTCATGCAAATCAGATAGAACAATGTTGTATTCTCTTCTCCTTTATCTTGTTGTGTTGTAAAACGAGTGGTAATACCATAGAGTTCAGGGGTGATATGCCGATATTGTTGATCGTCAATCACGCAAAGGCTTGTTATATCCTGGAAGCGATTTGCATTCGATCCCTTCAACAACTCTAATCGAGTGGAAGCAAATAACGCTTTAAAGAAAGCGTGCTACGCGCCTCAAGCCATTACGACTGTTGTTTCCTTTCCATTGCAGGCATAACATCTCCAATAATTTTAAAGCGTTATTTGATAATGGATATCGAAACAATCATTGGTTTGTTTGTGGCTGGCGTATGCATCAGAAGCTACTCGGGTTTCGTAGAAGTTTTGTCATTGCACTACACAGGAACGCTGCGAATGAAAATTTTGGATTCAAATAAGTCCAAACTGGGTTGTTTTGGTTAATTGATTTTAAACGAGTTCAAATCGTTGAAATCAGTCTATAGTATTTCAGTGTTTGGTAGTGATCCAAATATATGATTGGAGGAGTACAAGACATGAGGACGTTTGGAGTTTTCTGACACTAACCTTCTTCATTAAAGCCTCCTCTTCCGTTATTGACTCGTTTAAATTATGAAGTCATTGTATTTCTTAATAATCAGTGTAATTTTCTTTTGTGGCCAGAGAATATAAAGAATGGAAGAAAATAGAGGGAAGACTCCTCCCAGCCATGGCGGTGGTATATCTCGAAAGATTAGAGAATTTTCAATCGAGAGTTGTCTTGTCTAGCCATGTGAATAATGATTTCAATTATTCGGCAAGAGGTGGACGAAAAAGAAAACGGTCAGTACAAACTAACTTTACTTTGATTATAACAACATGATAGAGTATACCCTAGATATTGATTGATTGAGTTTGCAATCATACGATGAATACTAATCTGGAAGAATGAAAATCTCTGATAATATTGAATACTATTGTTTGCTGAAACTGAGAACGAAATGGGTCGTACATAAAAATGTTCGATAAAATGTCTCAACCAATTCCTATATTAGTTAAGCAAACAAATGGGTATTGTGTATACATTCTTCTTGATTTAATTCGGGTGCACAGTTTACTGTCTTTTTACTACCCAATGGGTATTATAGGGTAGTAATTTTGATATCCTCTAGTTGTTATGCACTGGTTATTATGACTACTGGTAATTAGTGTTCACATCCATCCACAAACCAGTGATGCATATATTTGAGGTAATTTAACTGTGGGGGTGTTATACTTGTATGTGAATTTGGTTCATGTTTATGTTACCGTTGCATGAATTTTGTTTTGAGGGTCATGCAAATAGGGAGAATCAATAAGGTAAACTAGATCATGAATATTTGCAAATACTTAAAATTTTGCATAGTGTTTTGTTAGCCATTACATTCCATGATGGTGTGAAATATAATGCAAATTTCTGATGCATATATTTGGAGTAATGAAACTGTGGGGGTAAGTTGAATTCTTGAAATATGGTTGTTAATGATGGTTTGATTATCACCTTCACCATGTTTGTTGTCCCATTATTGTTATTCATGAAACATCATGGTTTCTCATTTCTGTGGTAAAATGGTGCTGCGAGTGCACTATAGGATCTATAGAGTGGTATTAGAGTGGCTAGGATGAAACTTCGATTAGAATTTCATTTGATGATTTTCTTGAATAACAAAATTGTGGGGGGTATTAGAGTGGTATGCACTGTCCCTTTGACAAGTAAAAATGCTTAGGTGTAAACTCTTATTCAAGATGTTGAACTAATTGGGGATACCATTAATTCATTGGGATAGCCCCTCCATTTTCATGGCCAGATATTCCATGGAGTTTCAGGCATAGCCCTGAATTGTGGTACAACGGTAAAGGGCTAGGATGATTTCTGAGGATAACTAGAATTTGTTGAACAGATGAAAGTCTGGCCGAGCTACATTACTTAAGGCTTATGCTTGATAGGCAAGTGATTTCTCTAGTGAAAGATTGCCTTATCTGCAACAGTAAGTGAGGTGTATGCAGTAATCTTAGTTAGAACAAACTGTTGGACCCTATCTGTTCACATGGTTAGTCGAATTCAGTAGGTCTTGGAGATTATGGATGGATGTACGACCAAACATAATTACACCCAGATACATCTTGATCTCCTTATTAGAGATGTATATTTTGAGAGTCTTAATGGTTAGACTCAGTGCGTAGGGCTGTTTTGGTGGAGTAGTGTGTCCAAGGCACTTAGGATCTATGTATAAGAATGTACACAGATCAAAATGATTGAACCACTAGACTTCGTAAAAGATGTAGATGGTTACGGGATTTTTTGAATCCAAAGCTCTTGAAATCTCAAATTTCTAAAACTATGAAAAGATCATAGTATTGTGATGTGGCTATCATTAGATTTTGAATCTAATAGATGAGGCCAATCTACTTTGGTGAAAGACCTTTTCGGAAGGACTTAAATTTAGCCTGCCAAAACCTTTTTGAAGAGGGGAAGTTTAGTTTGGCAATCCATTTTGTAGGGATTTGCAGTTGAAAGAATTCATGTTGAATTCTCTGTGCATAGTGAATATGGGATTTAAACCTCCATGTTATTGAATCACCGATAATGGTAACCCGACCAACCACTAGGAAATGACTAGTTCGTCGGTTTAATGGGTAAAAACAAGTTACCGATAATTTATTAATTTCAACACTTAAGTTTTGAATCCCATGATTGTGAAAATGAGTGTTGATGTGTACCGTTACGAATAGAGGTTGATTTAATAGTCTTAATGGAGTCCAGTTCTTTATGAACAAGTTTCCTAAATAACGGGAAAATTGGAAGGATTTCACCTACGTGAGCATAGAAGAGGTGCCGCTTCTCGTAAGAGTGAGGTTTTCTTGGGATTGCTCATGAAACCAGGCAAGCACAAGACCATAATAGTGTTAGGAGAAAATCGAACTCATTAAAGGTATCGATGTTTCCATGTGTGTGGTGTTTCCGGTTGTGTCACAATGGAGTAGAGGTTTAAAGCCAAGGGTACCATCAACTTCGACGTAACTTTGAAACATTTACACTAAGCAAAATTTTAATCTTCGTGACACCTTTGTGTATGCATGGGGACATCACATTACTCGTTTAAATTATTAACACATTGATATTTAATCTAGTAGGGGATTGTTGAATATTCTGATCAAATATTCAAATATAGATTAAATATGGTTTCACTAAATAGAGATGTAGAAGAGATAAAAATCAAAGTGGTTACGTAACTGATTTTGGTTGGTTACAAGTTGAAAGAACTTGACTGTTCAAGTTTGAAGGTGTGTCTGTTCGCAATAGACAGGAGGGATGTGTTTTTTATATGGGTAAGAAAGAGATACATCTCTTGAGAACATATAAAATGACTCATGAAAATCAGACAGAAGAGTGTTGTATTTTCTTCTCCTTTTTCTTGTTGTGTTCTAAAACGAGTGGTAATACCATAGAGTTCAGGGGTGATATGCCGATATGCAATCACGCAAAGGCTTGTTGTATCCTGGAAGCGATTTGCATTTGATCCCTTCAACAACTCTACTCGAGTGGGAGCAAATAACGCTTTAAAGAAAGTGTGCTACGCGTCTCAAGCCATTACGACTGTTGTTTCCTTTCCATTGCAGGCATAAAATCTCCAATATGAGTTACGGCCAAGTGAAAGAAAACTCAGCAGAATAATTTTCTCACGATTACCAGAGTATTCGTGAATGGCAGTGAATAAATTTGAAATTCCAGAAGAAAATATTTTTCACGGTAAGATAACTGTCCGAGAGAATGTGACTGGAAAAGAGAAAGTCCCAGGCATTAGTATCCGGTGATTCTGACGGAGAAAATAAAATCTAGGGGAAATTATTTCTTACGGTGGGATGACTGGCCGCGGGAAGTAAAAGGTGAAGACTAGAAATATGCTTCTCAGTTCCCTGTAACTGACAAGCCAATGACGAAACCGGCTGGACCTTAACAGCTTGTTCGTGGGCCCATTAGCTAGGGCTAAGTTTCTTTGCACGACCAAGACTTGGGTGTGACTTGTATTTGGGAATTGTGACGAGTTTTGGCAACCATTCGACACGGGATTTTGTGCACGGGCACGACTACAATTGGGACACCTATAAAAGAGATGTTTTTATAACTTCTAAGAAAAAAAGATCATTTAATCTTTTATCAAGCCATTGGAGAGAAAACTGAAGAGAAGAAAAGCTAGGGTTTGGAGCTATTTCCATCACCTTATCTATTTCTTTACCATTTTATCATATGAAACTCATGGGTTTTGTTAGTACCATGAGTAGCTAAACTTCTTAATTATTGGGGATGAATTCTAAGTTCTAGACATGATTTGAGTTATTATATAAATCTATTTTGAAGTTCTTCACATGATTATTGATTGTTTATACTAATTAGAATATTTATGATTGATTAATAGATTGTTTAGGTGGCCAACTGAATTAATTTGTTGATTCAATCAAATGCTAGTATTGAGCTAGGAGATAAGTAGTAGTCGAATAATTCATACAAAAGTAGAGAAAACAAGACCTTATAGAGGGATTCTGTGTAGCAATTGTGTGTATAAACAACACTAGAAAATTGACCTTGAGCTAAGAGTCTAACTACTAGGATCAATCTATAATTCACAAAAGATAAAGCATTCAAACAAATTACACATTGAGTTAGCTACTACTAGGTGGTTTCGACGAATAGAATCTTGTATTGGAGAGCTTCCGTACTCAGTGATTTAAGGAATTTAGGGGATATCACTGAGCTAGCTGTTATTCCACGGTTGGTAATAATTTGTGATTAGTTGTATTAATGGATGAATATAATAACTTGATGACGGTTTAGTAACAAAGAAGGATTCCCTGATCATATTTCTCTCCATTACTTGCAATCTTAATTACTTTTCATTGATTTATTATTTATTTAACTTTTAAAATCTAAAAAAAAAACCCAATTATGACACTTTTGACAACTAAATCTCCCTGCTCTTCGTGGGAACGAACCTTATTTACTGCTATATTATTCATTAGTAAAGTAGAATATAACTGAATTAATATGACCACCTACGACACACATCAAATTTTGGCGCCGCTGCCGGGCAGCAGTCAGTAGCTTTAGTTGTTATTTCTTTTTCTTTTTGTTTTGTTTTTAATTTTCTTTTAGTTTTTAATTTTGTTCTTTAGATTTTTGTTTAGGTACTTGATCTCTGGCATCAAGGATTGGAATTACGCGATGTGTGGAATTAAAATTCGCAAGGGAACAATACTACAAGCACGTCCACAGTTGCAACCAGAACCTTCTACAGAAGAGATGATTAATACAGACGACAAGATAGATCCTCCACCACCTCCACCTCCGGAGAGGAAGTTAGGAGAGTTGACATCTCCATGCTTAGATTCACAACCACTGTGCATTATAATCACAATCACCAACCCAGTGGAGCTGAAGTCGAATCTGCTTCACCATTTACCAAAGTTCAAGGGACATCTTGGTGAAGATCCGAAGCGTCATCTTCAAGTATTTCAGCACAAGATGACAAGTCTTAGGCAAGGAACCGAAGACAGAGATATGGCTATGCTACAAGTCTTTCCGTTTTCACTAATAGATTTAGCAGAAGAATGGTTGTATTACCTTCCTCCGGGGAGTATTACAACATGGACTGAGATGAAAAAGCTATTTCTATAGAAGTATTTTCCTGCTTCTAAGGCGACCTCCGTCCGTAAAGAGATTAGTAGCATTTTACAAATTACTGGGGAGTCTCTTCACGAATATTGGGAGAGATACAAGAGGTCGGTGGATAGTTTCCCACACCATGGTATATCTCCAATACTCATCATTCAATACTTCTATGAAGGATTACTTCCAGAGCAGAGGAATTTGATTGATGCAGCCGTTGATGGTTCACTTACTGAGAAGACAATCTCGCAGGCAACCAGTTTGATTGAGAGTATGGCTGCCAATGCTCAACAATTCTAAACCAGAAACAACTCTAATGTCAGAAGAGTTAGCGAGATAGGAGAATCTGCACAATCATAGCAACGGATGAACAACATAGAGAAGGTAGTACAACGAATGGCAGCAGTAATCATTCCTAGTTACGAAGAAGAGTCTGAACAGGTGAATGTTGTGTTCCCTAATCAGAGACCAAGGTATGATCTCTATTATAATACTTATAATCCAGGTTGGAAGGAACACCCAAATTTCAGCTATGCAAATCAGCAAGCTGCAACTCCTAATCCTTATGGGCGACAGAGTGGTTTTCAACAACCACAGTTCCGACCACAACCTCCACCTCAGCCTCAACAACAGACTCAAAATTCTAGTTTAGAGGAAATGATGAAGATTATGATGAAGAAGCAAGATACAAATGCTCAAGAACAGAAAGCAAACTCTAAGCGTCAAGATGCAATTCTGCAGAAACAAGATATGGCTATCGAAGAACTGCAACTTCAAATGGGACAATTATTTACAGAAATGAATCAACTGAAAGCACATAATTCGAAAAAGTTGGCATCAAAAACGTTTGTGAATCCTAGAGATAATGTCAATGCAGTGTTTTTGAGGAGTGGGAAGCAAACAGAAGAGCCAAAACGACAAGAAAAGGTTAGTCCCGACATAGAAAAAGAAGTAGAGGTGGAAACCGTTCCAAAGGAAAAGCCAACCTCAACTGGCCAACCTAGGGACACAATTCCTACTTTTAACACACCACCTCATTTTCTAGTCGTTTTGCCAAGTCAAAGAAGCAAGCTCTAGACAAGGAGATTATGGATATTTTCAGCAAGGTGCATATCAACATACCATTTATTGAGGCCATCAGAACGGTACCCAAGTATGCCAAGGTTCTGAAGGATTTGTGCACAAGGAAGGAGAGGTTGATTGCTAACGAGATCACTTAGGTGGGAGAAAGTGCTTCAGCTATGTTGCTAAAGGAGATGCCTGCAAAGTGTAAAGATCCTGGTGGTTTTACAGTGCCAATTACTATTGGTGACAAACGGTTCGAGCGTGCTTTGCTTGATTTGGGAGCTTTCATAAGCGTGATGTCATACAATGTTTATGATTATTTGAATCTGGGACCTTTAAAGGAGACAGGGATTATCTTTCAGTTAGCTAATAAGTCTAACATATATCCTAAGGGACTCGTGGAAGACGTGTTGGTGCAAGTGAATGAACTAATCTTTACAGTTGATTTCTTTGTTGTGGATATGCAGAATGGAGACAATTGTTCGTCTACTTCATTACTTCTTGGGAAACCATTTATGAAGACTGCTAAGACGAAGATTGATTGTGACACTGGGACACTCCTTATGGAGTTTGAAAAAGAGGTTATGCGCTTCAATATTTTTGAAGCTATGCGTTATCCAAGTGATATCCATTCTGCATTTTCTGTTGATGTTATTGGTTCGTTAGCACAACAGATGTTTGATTTGAACAAAGAAGATGAACTTGAATCTGTGCTACAAAATAGCATTGATTTGGACGTCCATGGCATGCCTAACTTGGACGTTGATATTCTCAAGAAGTTTGTTGAGACATGTGGTGCTTTAATGGCATCACAAGAAGTTGGAACATGTAATATTTCATATATCTCTTTACCTGTAACCGATGAAGTTCCTTTACCTTCTGTTGTGCAGGCACCCAAATTAGAGCTGAAACCTCTACCTGATCACTTAAAGTACGCTTACTTGGGTGATGGGGAAGAGCTACCAGTTATTATTGTAACATCAGTACAGGAAGAACGCCTCCTTAGGGTTCTGAAAGAGCACAAAACGGCTATTGGTTGGACAATTGCTGATATCAAAGGCATTAGTTCATCCATGTGCATGCATAGAATCCTTATGTAAGATGATATCAAGCCAGTATGTGATGCTCTGCATAGGCTTAACCCCCCACACCACCACAGGATCAGGTAAACTTGAAGACCACATGACCCAAATATTTCCAACTGTATCATTATTAGAATTATGAATAATACAGCTACTAAACCCTATAATATCAAGTTTACGCCTGAATCTTGCGGAACAAGCTACCCTTGGTTCAGCTAAACCAATAATATCAGGTTTATGTTCTTTAACTAACTCATAAAGTTTAACTCTAGCATCTCCACGAGCAACTCCATTAATGTTCCAGAATAGGACTCTCATTAATGACTAGTTGGTTTAGGATTTGATAACTGCACCATGGCTGAAACAGGGTCATTAGATTGTCGAAGTAAAATTTTTGGATTTCCATTAGGATTACCAACAGCCGAGTTGGTATCGGGAACCAAAATTCTACCCGGTCTTCTTTTATTCTTTTCGATATTGTCAGTAACTCTACCCCCAGCCAACTGACAATTATCACCCTTAGTAACCTCCTGCACCAAAGAGTCAATAAATACATTCATATTTTCCTCCAAACCCAACTAAGAGTTTAAAACTTCAAACCGATTGCGTGCCAAAATTTGCTCTTGGTTGAACAGTTATTCACACAAAGGAATATTAGAATTTGAGTCACCAGTCTTACCAGCTGTAGAAATATTCTCACCGATATTCACAGATGGCTTAGTATGCAAAGGCCTAGTTCTTGCCAATTTATCCTGAGCAACTAATGAAGCATGCGCAACAACTTGCTGTTTGAACCTCGTCAAAACAGCATTAGCTTTACGCAGAACTTCTTCAGACTTATTTATCTCTTCTTGCAACTGTCTAGCTTTTATAACACCTTATCATCTTGAGTCCATAACTTGATGATGAAGAAACCACGATCCATAGGAACGAGCTGCACTCTCCCATCATCCAAACCCCATTGTAATAACAAATTTTTCTTAACATCGGCAAAATCAAGATCTTTGAAATTCAACCTTCCAATGAGGCCGTATTTCCAGATCTCGCATCCTTCAAAGAAAAAATCCTGAGGAATAACCAAAGCGGGTTTTCCATCTTTGACAGTATGTTTAGGTAACGTACTTAAATCTACATATGTGGTATGCATCTGTTTTTTACCCTTAAGCATCTCAGCAAAAGAGAGAACCTTAGTAGAGACAGATTCAACTAGTTCCCCCATCCTTGATCACCAAAATGATGATCCAAGGAGTAGCGCGGAAAACAAAATTGAAAAAAAAAAGTGAAACCCTAAAATCGCCAGAGCAAGTCTAGGAGAGAGAAAAAAGTTAAGATCCCGTCTATAAAACTGAAAAATGTTTTGGGCCTACCAGTAAGAGTAATATTTTCTTTAGACCTTATATTCTTTTGAACCATCCTCTTAAATTTACCAGTTTTAGTTTATTATTAGATGTTTTAAACAGTTTCTAGTTGTCCAGGTGACATCTGTTAATTCTTTAATCTTGAAGAACTATGAGTTATTGATAGTAAGCTTACTACGAAACTAAGCAATTATTTATATTTTTGTGTATTCGTTTGAACCATCCTCTTAAATTTACCAATTTTAGTATATTATTAGGTGTTTTAAACAGTTTCTAGAGGTCCAGGTGACATCTGTTAATTATTTAATCATAACGAACTATGAGTTATTGATGATAAGCCTACAACCAAACTAAGCCGTTACCTATACTTTTGTGTATTTTTGAACCATCCTTTTTTTTTTGGTAAATACGTTGCTTGAAGAAATGAATCTTCACTGCTGCATTATGGAAACATGCCATATTTCGAGTCTGCCGGAGTTCAGACCGAATCTCCAAGTTGGCCAATAACCTTAAATCTTTGATAATGCAACTACGCCCTCTAGCTTCCTTGTAAGAGATCACAATATTATAATTAGGCTGGAGTTTAAACAAACCTGAGCACCACTGCCATATTTGGGTTGCAAAAGTAACAATTCCATAGGATATGTTCTAAGGATTCTTCAGCTAATTTGCATAAGTAACATCTGCTAGCAAGTTCAAACTTGAATTTGCTTCTGATCTTGTCTTGAGTTGCGTATGCCTCTCTAGTGAGCTTCAAATTTTACGCAGCTAACTTCGGATGTGTTGCTTTCCTCCACAAAAGATCGTACACTTCAGTTGTTGCATACTTCTTCCTTATGATCTATTTTGCTGACGAGATAGAAAATTTCCCATTCATTTCAGGCATCCATGCTCTACAGTCATTCCCTCCTTGCAGCGCCGGCAGATTAGTTTATTATTAGATGTTTTAAACAGTTTCTAACAGTCCAGGTGACATCTATTAATCCTTTAATCTTAAAGAACTATGAGTTATTGATAATAAACCTACTATGAAATAAGCAACTACCTATACTTTTGTGTATTCTTTTGAACCAACCTCTTAAATTTACCAGTTTTAGTTTATTATTAGATGTTTTAAACAGTTTCTAGCGGTCCAGGAGACATCTATTAATTCTTTAATCTTAATGAACTATGAGTTATTGAAAATAAGCCTACTATGAAACTAAGCAATTACCTATATTTTTGTGTATTCGTTTGAACCATCCTCTTAAATCTACTAGTTTTAGTATATTATTAGGTGTTTTAAACAGTTTCTAGCGGTCCATGTGACATCTGTTAATTCTTTAATCATAACGAACTATGAGTTTTTGATAATAAGCCCACAACCAAAATAAGCCGTTACCTATACTTTTGTGTATTCTTTTGAACCAACCTCTTAAATTTACCAGTTTTAGTTTATTATTAGATGTTTTAAACAGTTTCTAGCGGTCCAGGTGACATATATTAATTCTTTAATCTTAATGAACTATGAGTAATTGATAATAAGCCTACCACGAAACTAAGCAACTACCTATACTTTTGCGTATTCTTTTGAACCAACCTCTTAAATTTACCAGTTATAGTTTATTATTAGATGTTTCAAACAGTTTCTAGCTGTCCAGGTGACATCTGTTAATTCTTTAATCTTGAAGAACTATGAGTTATTGATAATAAGCCTACTACAAAACTAAGAAATTACCTATATTTTTATGTATTCGTTTGAACCATCCTCTTAAATTTACCAGTTTTAGTATATTATTAGGTGTTTTAAACAATTTCTAGTGGTCCAGGTGACATCTGTTAATTCTTTAATCATAACGAACTATTAGTATTTGATAATAAGCCTATAACCAAACTAAGCCGTTACATATACTTTTGTGTATTCTTTTGAACCATCCTCTTAAAATTTACCAGTTTTAGCATATTATTAGATGTTTTAAACAGTTTCTAGCGGTCCAGGTGACATATATTAATTCTTTAATCTTAATTAACTATGAGTTATTGATAATAACCCTGGTACGAAACTAAGCAGCTGCCTATACTTTTGTGTATTCTTTTGAACCAACCTCTTAAATTTACAAGTTTTAGTTTTTTATTTGATGTTTCAAACAGTTTCTAGCGGTCCAGGTGTCATCTATTAATTCTTTAATCTTAATGAACTATGAGTTATTGAAAATAAGCCTACTACGAAACTAAGTCGTTACCTACACTTTTATGTATTATTTTGAACCATCCTATTAAATTTACCAGTTTTAGTATATTATTAGATGTTTTAAACAATTTCTAGAGGTCAATGTGACATCTATTAATTCTTTGATCTTAATGAAGTATGAGTAATTGATAATAAGCCTACTATGAAACTAAGCCGTTACCTATACTTTTGTATATTCTTTTGAACCATCCTCTTAAATTTACCAGTTTTAGTTTATTATTAGATGTTTTAAACAGTTTTTAGGTGTCCATGTGACATCTATTAATTCTTTAATCTTGATGAACTATGAGTTATTGATAATAAGCCAACTACGAAACTAAGCAATTACCTATATTTTTGTGTATTCGTTTGAACCATCCTCTTAAATTTACCAGTTTTAGTATATTACTAGATGTTTTAAATAGTTTCTAGCAGTCCGGGTGACATCTATTAATTCTTTAATCTTAACGAACTATAAGTTATTGATAATAAGTCTACAACCAAACTAAGCCATTACCTATACTTTGGTGTATTCTTTTGATCCATCCTCTTAAATTTACTAGTTTTAGTATATTATTAGATGTTTTAAACAGTTTCTAGCAGTCCAGGTGACACCTGTTAATTCTTTAATCTTAACGAACTATGAGTTATTGATAATAAGCCTACAACCAAACTAAGCCGTTACCTGTACTTTTGTGTATTCTTTTGAACCATGCTCTTAAATTTACCAGTTTTAGCATATTATTAGATGTTTTAAACAGTTTCTATCGGTCCAGGTGACATATATTGATTCTTTAATCTTAACTAACTATGAGTTATTGATAATAAGCCTAGTACGAAACTAAGCAGCTGCCTATACTTTTGTGTATACTTTTGAACCATCCTCTAAAATTACCAGTTTTAGTATATTATTAGATGTTTTAAACAGTTTCTAGCGGTCCAGGTGACATATATAATTCTTTAATCTTATAACTATGAGTTATTGATAATAAGCCTAGTACGAACTAAGCAGCTAGCGGCCTATACTTTTGTGTATTCTTTTAAACCATCTCTTAAATTAAAAGTTTTAGTTATTATTAGATTTTTTAAATAGTTTCAAGCGGTCCAAGTGACATCATTATATAATTCTTTAATCTTGAAGAACTATGAGTTATTGATAATAAGCCTACTACGAAACTAAGTAATTACCCATATCTTTATGTATTCGTTTGAACCATCCTCTTAAATTTACCAGTTTTAGTATATTATTAGATGTTTTAAACAGTTTCTAGCAGTCCAGGTGACACCTGTTAATTCTTTAATCTTAACGAACTATGAGTTATTGATAATAAGCCTACAACCAAACTAAGCCGTTACCTGTACTTTTGTGTATTCTTTTGAACCATGCTCTTAAATTTACCCGTTTTAGTTCATTATTAGATGTTTTAAACAGTTTCTAGCTGTCCAGGTAACATCTGTTAATTCTTTAATCTTGAAGAACTATGAGTTATTGATAATAAGCCTACTACGAAACTAAGAAATTACCTATATTTTTGTGTATTTGTTTGAACCATCCTCTTAAATTTACCAGTTTTAGTATATTATTAGGTATTTTAAACAGTTTCTAGCGGTCCAGGTGACATCTGTTAATTATTTAATCATAACAAACTATGAGTTTTTGATAATAAGCCTACAACCAAACTAAGCCGTTACATTTACTTTTGTGTATTCTTTTGAACCACCCTCTTAAAATTTACCAGTTTTAGCATGTTATTAGATGTTTTAAACAGTTTCTAGAAGTCCAGGTGACATATATTAATTCTTTAATCTTAATGAACTATGAGTTATTGATAATAAGCCTAGTACGAAACTAAGGAGCTGCCTATACTTTTGTGTTTACTTTTGAACCATCCTATTAAATTACCAGTTTTAGTATATTATTAGATGTATTAAACAGTTTCTAGCGGTCAAGGTGACATCTATTAATTCTTTAATCTTAATGAACTATGAGTTATTGATATCAAGCCTACTACGAAACTAAGCCGTTACCTACACTTTTATGTATTCTTTGAACCATCCTCTTAAATTGACTAGTTTTAATATATTACTAGATGTTTTAAACAGTTTCTAGCGGTCCAGGTGACATCTGTTAATTCTTTAATCTTGAAGAACTATGAATTATTGATAAAAAGCCTACTACGAAACTAAGCAATTACCTATATTTTTGTGTATTCCTTTGAACCATCCTCTTAAATTTACCAGTTTTAGTATATTATTAGGTGTTTTAAACAATTTCTAGTGGTCCAGGTGACATCTCTTAATCATAACGAACTATGAGTTTTTGATAATAAGCCTACAACCAAACTAAGCCGTTACTTATACTTTTGTGTATTCTTTTGAACCATCCTCTTAAATTTACCAGTTTTAGCATATTATTAGATGTTTTAAACAGTTTCTATCGGTCCAGGTGACATATATTGATTCTTTAATCTTAACTAACTATGAGTTATTGATAATAAGCCTAGTACGAAACTAAGCAGCTGCCTATACTTTTGTGTATACTTTTGAACCATCCTCTAAAATTACCAGTTTTAGTATATTATTAGATGTTTTAAACAGTTTCTAGCGGTCCAGGTGACATCTGTTAATTCTTTAATCTTGAAGAACTATGAATTATTGATAAAAAGCCTACTACGAAACTAAGCAATTACCTATATTTTTGTGTATTCCTTTGAACCATCCTCTTAAATTTACCAGTTTTAGTATATTATTAGGTGTTTTAAACAATTTCTAGTGGTCCAGGTGACATCTCTTAATCATAACGAACTATGAGTTTTTGATAATAAGCCTACAACCAAACTAAGCCGTTACTTATACTTTTGTGTATTCTTTTGAACCTTCCTCTTAAATTTACCAGTTTTAGCATATTATTAGATGTTTTAAACAGTTTCTATCGGTCCAGGTGACATATATTGATTCTTTAATCTTAACTAACTATGAGTTATTGATAATAAGCCTAGTACGAAACTAAGCAGCTGCCTATACTTTTGTGTATACTTTTGAACCATCCTCTAAAATTACCAGTTTTAGTATATTATTAGATGTTTTAAACAGTTTCTAGCGGTCCAGGTGACATGTATTAATTCTTTAATCTTAATGAACTATGAGTTATTGATATCAAGCCTACTACGAAACTAAGCCGTTACCTACACTTTTATGTATTCTTTGAACCATCCTCTTAAATTGACTAGTTTTAATATATTACTAGATGTTTTAAACAGTTTCTAGCGGTCCAGGTGACATCTGTTAATTCTTTAATCTTGAAGAACTATGAATTATTGATAAAAAGCCTACTACGAAACTAAGCAATTACCTATATTTTTGTGTATTCCTTTGAACCATCCTCTTAAATTTACCAGTTTTAGTATATTATTAGGTGTTTTAAACAATTTCTAGTGGTCCAGGTGAGACATCTCTTAATCATAACGAACTATGAGTTTTTGATAATAAGCCTACAACCAAACTAAGCCGTTACTTATACTTTTGTGTATTCTTTTGAACCATCCTCTTAAATTTACCAGTTTTAGCATATTATTAGATGTTTTAAACAGTTTCTATCGGTCCAGGTGACATATATTGATTCTTTAATCTTAACTAACTATGAGTTATTGATAATAAGCCTAGTACGAAACTAAGCAGCTGCCTATACTTTTGTGTATACTTTTGAACCATCCTCTAAAATTACCAGTTTTAGTATATTATTAGATGTTTTAAACAGTTTCTAGCGGTCCAGGTGACATGTATTAATTCTTTAATCTTAATGAACTACGAGTTATTGATATCAAGCCTACTACGAAACTAAGCCGTTACCTACACTTTTATGTATTCTTTGAACCATCCTCTTAAATTGACTAGTTTTAATATATTACTAGATGTTTTAAACAGTTTCTAGCGGCCCAGGTGACATATATTAATTCTTTTATCTTAATGAACTATGAGTTATTGATAATAAGCCTAGTATGAAACTAAGCAGCTACCTATACTTTTGTGTATTATTTTGAGCCAACATCTTAAATTTACCAGTTTTAGTTTATTATTAGATGTTTTAAACAGTTTCTAGCGGTCCAGGTGACATCTATTAATTCTTTGATCTTAATGAACCATGAGTAATTGATAATAAGCCTACTATGAAACTAAGCCGTTACCTATATTTTTGTATATTCTTTTGAACCATCCTCTTAAATTTACCAGTTTTAGTTTATTATTAGATGTTTTAAACAGTTTCTAGGTTTCCAGGTGACATATATTAATTCTTTAATCTTGATGAACTATGAGTTATTGATAATAAGCCTACTACGAAACTAACAAATTACCTCTATTTTTGTGTATTCGTTTGAACCATCCTCTTAAATTTACAAATTTTAGTATATTATTAGATGTTTTAAATAGTTTCTAGCCGTCCAGGTGACATCTATTAATTCTTTAATCTTAACGAATATGAGATATTGATAATAAGCCTACAACCAAACTAAGCCGTTACCTATACTTTTGTGTATTCTTTTGAACCATCCTCTTAAATTTACCAGTTTTAGTTCATTATTAGATGTTTTAAACAATTTCTAGCTGTCCAGGTAACATCTGTTAATTCTTTAATCTTGAAGAACTATGAGTTATTGATAATTAGCCTACTACGAAACTAAGAAATTACCTATATTTTTGTGTATTCGTTTGAACCATCCTCTTAAATTTACCAGTTTTAGTATATTATTAGGTGTTTTAAACAGTTTCTAGCGGTCCAGGTGACATATGTTAATTCTTTAATCATAACGAACTATGAGTTTTTGATAATAAGCCTACAACAAACTAAGCCGTTACATTTACTTTTGTGTATTCTTTTAAACCACCCTCTTAAAATTTACCAGTTTTAGCATGTTATTAGATGTTTTAAACAGTTTCTAGAGGTCCAGGTGACATATATTAATTCTTTAATCTTAATGAACTATGAGTTATTGATAATAAGCCTAGTACGAAACTAAGCAGCTGCCTATACTTTTGTGTATACTTTTGAACCATCCTCTTAAATTACCAGTTTTAGTATATTATTAGATGTATTAAACAGTTTCTAGCGGTCCAGGTGATATCTATTAATTCTTTAATCTTAATGAACTATAAGTTATTAATATCAAGCCTACTACGAAACTAAGCCGTTACCTACATTTATATGTATTCTTTGAACCATCCTCTTAAATTGACTAGTTTTAATATATTACTAGATGTTTTAAACAGTTTCTAGCGGTCCAGGTGACATCTGTTAATTCTTTAATCTTGAAGAACTATGAATTATTGATAAAAAGCCTACTACGAAACTAAGCAATTACCTATATTTTTGTGTATTCCTTTGAACCATCCTCTTAAATTTACCAGTTTTAGTATATTATTAGGTGTTTTAAACAATTTCTAGTGGTCCAGGTGACATCTCTTAATCATAACGAACTATGAGTTTTTGATAATAAGCCTACAACCAAACTAAGCCGTTACTTATACTTTTGTGTATTCTTTTGAACC